>NC_134569.1:132499066-132611566 GCF_050947875.1 Dermacentor variabilis
TCCCGCTCCACATAAGCGCGATTCTGGGATCATGCTTAAATAAAACTCAGTGTCCAGTTTTGTACACACGCGCTTGTCCTTGCCAAGCACACGCTCACGACTCAAAACGTGTAAACATCTGCTAGTCGTCATTGGAGCAAGTCAGCCCTTTTACAGAGGATAATCGGGCTAGCTTTGCTCAAACATCTTCCAACATTTGGCTCTACCTGCGCTGCGATTACCACCAGAAAGCTTATCGTAAGGGTGCTTACGTGAACGCGAGTGAGTATGCATCTTTGCAACAGTTCTTTTATAGGCCAGCTGTACAATAGTTCTTGTAGCCAGCTGCCGCTAGTGCGACCAAAGCTGGCAGCACGCAGGGCACTGAGATTTCGAAACTATGCAAAACAGCGTCTGCGTGAAGGTTTAGACGTGTCAGATTCACTTAAATACGTTTGGCTTCTACATAATGTAATTAGTATTGCCACTGTTGATATTCGTCGCAAAAAAATGAACGAACAAAAAAAATTTCAGCTTCCCCAGAAAGTTCCCCACGTTTTACTCTGCCGAAAAATTTCCTTTCCCCTGGGACGCCCGATTTTTCCCGCAACATTTAAATTTCCCGCGATTTAGCAACCACTGCTTGCAGTTAGATCTCTCCGAGGAGGAAACGTAATCCGCTCCGCTCTCCGTCGGCGAACCGGAACCATCGCGCGGTTTGGCCACGCCGCAGTGCGTATGTGTGTATGCGCTCGTCGAGATAGCAGGGGGCGGAAATGTATCGCTCGCAGTGGCCGCCCCCAGAGGCTGGTGTAGCTATAACGTTCCCGGCGCGGTCCGCGTGACATTGCGCGCAATGGCGCGTGGCGTTGACACCTGACGCGCCGCATTCCGACCGAGCAGGCGATTGTATCGGACGTCGCTTGTCGGTCCGCCGGCGTAACGGCGCACAGCAATGGAACGCAGCGGGAGGAGGCGCGACGACGGCCCCGGTTGTCGTTTTTCCGTGTCGTTTTGCTTGTTTGTCTGGGTTTTTTTTTTTTTTCACTCTTTTCGCGGGCACAATGCGCGCGCGATGGCACTGCTCGATGTCGTTGCGACCGCGGTGCCGGAAGTTTTTAAAAAAATGGGAAGCGCTCGCGCGCTGGAGAGACAAATAGTATAGTGGTATATAGCCAAGCGTGGGGCATCGTCGTGCTCGAAGCGCCGGTCGCTCGTGCGCCCCGTGGCTGCGGATTATCGACGCCGCCGTTCGAGCGCCCGTCCGCCGTTCATGAACTTCCTCTCCGGAAACGGAACCGGAAACGGAGGCTGCGCAGGGCCGCCGCCGGCAACGGCCTGCCACCGCGACCGCAGCTTTGCGGGCCGTGTTTGCATTTGCGAAAAGGGGTAAGAGGGCAGGGGTAGGGGGGGCAGGCGGTGACGTTGGGTTCGCGGGCATCCATTGAGGCGTCGATAGCTTCTCTGCACGCGATTGGGACGAAAGAATGGCGCTCGTCTGTGTGTGCATGCATTTTTCCTTTCATCTTTCTTTTCCCAAGTAGTGAGAACGCAAATTCGAGTCGCTAAAGTGCCTCGTTCCGGCGCCATTCTATCGTCTGGTTTTCTGACGCTCTCACTTCGCTTTCCTTTTGCTCTCTCTCTCTCTCTCTCTCTTGCATACTTTCAAGCGGCTTTAAATTACCTGTTTAGGGGCGTTCCGTTCCGTCTATCGAGGGCCTATTTCGGGCAGGTCGCCGTCAAAATTGCTCCTGCACGGTGGTGGGGGCCGATCGTCTTTCGTCGATTTCTCGGGAGCCCATTCGCCCCCCCCCCTCCACCCCCCTGACTAGTTTGAATATTTTGCCGTCGCTTGAACGAGAAACGAACGCAGTTCGAAAAAGAAAGCACCGTGTCCTGACCCCATGAAACGCTTCCCACTCCTGCCTCCTCCTTCATATTTTTAATTTAACTTTTTTTTAAATTTCCGGCACTCATTTTAGCAGGCCCGCTTGTATTCGTTTGGCTATATAAACCTCCGCGATCGCGATATTCTCCACTCGCCCGTGTGGCGCTTAACACACGTCGTAAAGACCGTGCAAACTGTTAGAGCTCTGTCGGTCCCCCGATATTCAGCGCGCAATGAGCCGTGAATGCAAAGTGTAGCGGGCGCGATATCTTTGTGTATCGTGGTCTTTTGTTTATTTATTTATTTACTTATTTCCCCAATCTTCTTTTTTTTTCACATTGCGCTTTTATAGGCGCCGTCGTAAACTGTGATATCCTCATTGCTTATTTCTGCATTCCTAAAGCGCCGTGACTTCACAGCGCTATACTTCAGATTATGCGTTCGCGCAGTCGACGCGTGGTTGGACGACGGGGTGTTTCTTTTTTTTCTTTTTTCTCTTTTTTTCGTTTTTCCTGCGTTTCGCTGTAGCGGACACGGCTGCCCCTCTAGATGTTTTTGTTTATTAGCCGGCACGATCCCATGAAAGCCGAGTTCCGAGACATTCTCGTATGCACGTAGCGCACGTGTGGAGCGCCTCGTGGTGGTGGGTGTTAGTGTTACTGTGGAGAAACTGCAGCGTTGGACGCATGTTGTGGCTCATTACAGAGGCGAGCTGTCGCAAGCCTTAAACACATTACCCGTCTTTTAGGATAAATGGGAAGAAGTAAACAGTATGTGACCGTTAGCTTCCAGCGCGATTTCTGCGGTTTGTTAAAGTCGATTCAACTACGACGCCAGCGTGATTTGCCAAAGAAAGGTCAGAACAAGCTTGACGTCTCATACAATGACACTGGCAGCTGTGCGTCGTCGCTTCAAACCTTTATGGACGAGCGAAACGAGAGAGTATGTTTACAGCGCGAAACAATCATAAATGGGGCTTCATGTGGTAGGTATATACACGCGGAAAGACTATACTTCCTAACCGCTGCGCAGAAAGAAACGACAGTACTGGCGAAATGTACAGGATTCGTGCGGATATGAGTCTATTGGCAGTACACGTCAACGAAGTTGGTTTCAACGTAGCTTTCAGAACGTCACTGCTTGTCTTGCTATATATTCTGACCTCGAAGTTCGTCTTAGGTCTTCGATGGCTTCTGACTCGACGCGAGCTGTATGAAGGCCGCAGTGATATGTGCACTACTTGTGCAATGTGCTATGGAAGTATACTTCCTAAGTTCTGTATACTGTGGGCTGCGGTTGGCAGTGTCGATGAATGATTAATCGGTCAACTGTATCCCGCAAAACTACTTATCTTCGTCGATGTCTACCTTTCATTTAGTTGACTTAATCGATTATACCTGTTCGATGAATCGTTTTCAAGAGTTTGATAGGAGTGGCACGAAAAATTCTGAAATCTTACTGAAATGGCGGCACACGAGCAGTGACTGTGCGGCTCTGGTATAGAGCGACTGTCGATTGTCGATCCGAGCGATGCCGAGCCGAGCGCGTCCCCTATCTTTCCCCACACCGCACACGCCACCACACCACCCCAAGCCGGACGCTCGAAATGCCCTCGCAATTCAAAGCTTACTATGGCAACCCAGTCGTTGATCGTCGTGCCACTCCCATTTCATTTCAGACGTGGCACAGCATACGCTTCGGTTTGGAGCATGCGTTTGACATAGTGATGCAGTTGATGTCGATTCCAGCGAATCTGTACCGTCCGATCATCTATTCTCGCATGCTGGTTGTGTGGCCATTCAAAGCGGGTGTCCGTTTTACTCAAACATCTTCAGCCAATTGACATTCCTTCGCTCTGTAGAAAAGAGCGTGTGGTTTAAGACCACATAAACCAGTAATTTCCTTTACCCCTGAGCATATTGCAATTTCTTGCGTATTTCAGTTGGACTTGAGCTCTCTCACTTTTGCCCTTGTTCTTTTTTCTTGTTTAACTGTATTGTGCAGGGGTTCACTAGTGACATGCGTCTTATTTAATTCTGCCCGAAGTGGCCATTTTATAAGATACATTGTTTATCTTTTCAAAGGTCATTAGTACCAACTATATTTAGTCTTTAACAAGTTAAAATATTATCCTTTATCAAACGTTTGTACACTTTTGTGTCAAACTTGGTTCCACCTCTCAAAAAAAAAAAAAGGGGGTCGTGCAAAAGTAGATAACTGTGTTTCAACCTTTTTTATGAGCGCCGGGCCACAATTTCGATTAATAAATTAATCAGTGATAAAGCGTGCGTCGAAAGCGATTAACTGTCTAAAGGCTAAAATGATGGATGATTAATTGTTATTCTATTTAACAAATTAATCAACCACCCCTATTGCGGGGGCGAATCCGCGAACTTCCGAATGAAGCCCCTGAGGCGTTAAGCCGCGCCGCCGAAGAGCAGCGGAGCTCGATATCTAAACGTGTCGCGTGCCCTTCGCCATTTATTTATCTGGCCGCTAAGTTCCGAGCTCCACGCAGGCCGCGACTCCGCCAACGCTCTGTTCGCCGCATGCACCACGCGAAGCTCCGCGGCGCCCACCAACTTCAGCGAAGTCCCATCTTTTCAGCAGCACCTTGTCATAACTTCCGAAACCCCGGACCCACGGACCCCGAGCCGCCGTGCCATAAGCCTCGCGTTACTGCCAAGTCACAGGCGTTAAGGCGTGCGCGTCTCGCCGAGACGGGAGCGCGTCAATTGGCACTTTCCCCGAAGTTTCATCTCCGCTGGGAAGGCGTTAGCTCTCCTCTCCGGCGCCGCTATTTATCACCGCGAGATGGGTATACAGGAAGGGACACACATAGCCGGGCGAGACGACTCGCGCGATTGGGATTGTTGCGCGCTTGGCGTGTGAGTGGCCGGGGAAGGACGCGAAACGGGACGCTATAGGTGGGGGCGTGGACGCGCGACGTCGACATCCCGAAATCCGAACTTCCGCGGAAGGGTATACCGGTAATGATGTCGCCACGCGCGCCGTCCGTTTCGGAGGCGGCCGCCGCCACCACCGGTCAGCGTCCCGCCGCGAACGCGCTGTTGCGAGTGCGGCGAAAAAAACCGCGTTGCTCGAAGCGGCTCGCCGCTCGTCGGAACGACTCACGCCGCGCGACTTCCTGTCGAGCGTCGCTGAGACGTCGTCTCGCTTGGCTCGACGCAGCGATATGGCGAGAAACTTTGGCGCGAACTTCAGAAGAGCACGCCACGCGCGCGTGAGTCTATGTGCACCATTTGTCCCGTGCGCTCCGATGACTTGCTCCAAGCTCGAAAAATGACGCGCTTGCTGCAGAGCTCTCGCCGTCTCGCGACGGCTCACTCTTTGAAGTGTCCTGCGTTTTCGTGTGGCGTACCGTTGGCCCGCTGGAAAGCGACGTAAAATGAGCCGAAGTGCCGGTGACAATTCCCTTGTGCGCGAGTATAACTGCTTCTCAATGCCATTTTATACAGCCCGTGCTGCCCCCCAGAGGGATGCATTCACTGCGCTTCGGTAAGAGAGCATGCAGTGAGGGCACTGTATCCTCGGAAGAGTTAACGTCGAACGCCTCAGCGAGCGCCTCTATACAACGAGATGACGTTTATAACAGACGAGTCTGCGTCTCCCGGCTGAACTCCCATCTTTCATATAAGTGTTATGAAGACCTCTGTATAGCCAAGACTACGACACCTTGTCCAAAATCAAAAGCAATTCTCTTTCAAGCTAAGCAAACAAATATTTGCCTTAATCCACTGAAGTGCACTGATGTTTAAATAGAATTTTCCTCCACATCAAAAATACTGGGTGTCGTTTTTCATGAGAATTTGCTATGAAATTTTCCCACATAGAACATACAAACTGCCCAAGGCACTAGGCATATTGCGAAAAGTTCAGCACTTTTTACCTGTTCCTCAAAAGCCCCTGATGCTTTGTAACATACTTCTCGCATCTGATTTGCAATATTGTCGCTGGATTTTGGGTAATCGCACCAAGAATTCAAATAGTAGGCTAGCTACATTACAGAATGATGCAGCAAACTCCTCATGCAATGCCCACACTTCCGACCTATTCCGCAAGTTCAAGTTAGCAAAACTTTCTACCCTTTATGAGCATCAATTATCATCTCTGAAATCAGTAATCCGTAGAAATAGAACAACACTACAGGCTGTTGCCAACTTGCAGTTCAGCATTTCATCTCGTTCCACTCGCCATCATGAACATTCCACGACCGCGTGCCAACTACGGTCTTTAGATGCTGAGGAAGTCTACCAAGGGCACTAAACAAATATGAGCTGACCGAAATGCAGCTGCGCGTTCAAACGAAGAAAAAAATTGTTTGAAATTATGCAGTAACACATACTGTGTAGTCTGACCGTATTTGAACGGAGGTATTGTTCACTGTTTGTCTCACTATAGATATTCTATCGACTATAAAGTTGTTGCTCTTCGTTACCCCCCCCCCCCGCCCCTTTCTATATATGTACCGTGCTTCCTAACTGTCATGTTTACTGTCATGTTGTGCGGGGTGACGGGGCCAGTCAGGCTGCCTTAGACGCCGCTTTTATCCAGTCTTCCTCACCAGACCTCCTACATACCCTGTACTTGTTGTGGCAAATAAACTCAAACTCGTTCAACTTGTACTTGTTCAACGAAGCAACGTAGGTGTCCCCGACTACTCATTTGTTCTTTTCTTTTTATCCTTTTTTTTTCTTTCGAACGAACGCACTATGCCGGTGACACCACTGAGCTGCGTTGCGCGCACAGAGCGTCGATCGACATCACAACAAACACTACACGGTATAGAATCCGCACTTCGCAGGTGTCGTGACAGCCCCCGCCATCCCTGAAGCGATGAAGTTCCAAAAAGTCGCCCGACTCGTACAAAATAATTACCAGCGCCTTTTTTTTTTCTTTTTTATTACACAGTGGGCTTGTTCGTCGCGAAGGTAAATATTGCGATCAAGAACAGTGTGCGCAGTGGCGGTGTTGGTGTTGTCACGGTTCTAACGGAACTATTCCAGCGACCCGCTCAAAGAATGGAAAGCGAGAGAAAGAATGCTGAGTTAAGCAATTGAGGCTTGCGAAGGAGCGCTACACGGCTGCCTGTCCTCGAGTTATCGGAGAAATCTAGCGTGAAATAAACTCGAGAGCAACTCACGAGTTCGCAAGATTAGTCGTGTTCAATACGAAACTTCGCGCCGCAAATGTATGACGGGCTGGAACGCGGCATCGCGCAGCGTCGACCAGAAATTCGGAGTGGCCATAGACTCCGGGTTTGGAATGACTCCGCAGTCATTTCACATTTTCAAACACCTGGAATGTAATGGGAATGGAATGATAGCACCAGTGACAGATGGAATGGATTGAAAGCCCATGATTCCGGAATCTTTTTGGAAACCTTTTTTTCGTACAACGTTGAAGTGCATTTGAAGACGACTCTTAGTTACAGCTAATTCCAACTCTCTAGTTACGGAGTAATATTACTCCACATTTAAGTTTAACTCCTGCACTTTTTCTTCAAGAGTTAACTCCTTAGTTTTAGTGAGCTCTATAACATTCATTTAGAGGGTTAATGCTGAGAATTGTTTGATTTAGAGAGAGCATTTTCGAGCATACGAACCAACTGACGCAAACCAAAGGCAGCCACATTACAAAAGGTTGCACCTTGCGCGAATCCGTGTTAATTTTGAAAGCGCGTCGTGTATTTTTTTGTTTCACACTGCCCGAGTTTCCAGAATGCGCAATAACAGGCTCTCAGAAAGGTGTACTGGAATATGTTGTCCGCTAGTATGACTGTAAATGCGAGACAAGGAAAGACATCTGGCTTCAGTGATTTTCTCGTTTCTAAACCCGTGCAGTATTCTTTAAGGCAGGTCAAGCGCAGAAGGACACGGACGGCGAAAAGAAGACAAACAAGGCGCTACTTCCAACTTGTTTGTCTCGTTTTGGCTGTCCGTGTCCTTGTGCGCTTGACTTGCCTTAACGGAAATGATGCCGTACCGACTAGCTCGGATCCAGACCCTTTGTTGAGCGGTATTCTCCTTGTATACCCCCCTCTTAGTTGTTGCTTGCCTGTTTTTATTGCGATATCAGCTACATAAGTACTCCAGGCGTATGTTTGCCGTCGCCGTGTTTGTTCTGTATAAAGTCCAAGGGCGATAACACCGTCGCCGCGCGCCGCATTCTGTATGTGCGAGGGTGAGCCGACGATCGAAGCTCAGTCTCGCGCGCTCAATGGAGGAAAGCGGGGAGGAAGCGCTCCATCTTCCGCCGCGCGCGCGGAACCAGAGTGAGGGGAGGCAGGGGGGTGCTTTGAGTTTCGGCGGCAACGCGCGTCCGCGTGCTGTCGCGGGGCCTTATCTTGAAAACAATCTGGTTTGGGGGCCGAGTCTATATGTGGGCCGATGGCTCGTAGCTTTGCGTGTGCTGTGGTTTCGCGGCTCAGTTTGCGTTGAAGCGATAGACAGCACGAAGGTCACTCCGCTCGCTGCTGCTGCCGCGTTTCTTCACGCCATTGTTTTCACAGCCTGTGTCCGCGGTCATCGAGAGTGATGTGGGCGTGTTTGCCTGCGCGCGCTGACACCATGCTTGTTAATTTAGTTAGCGAGTGTGTACAAGTTCATACGGTCGATAAAGCTGCCATCCTTACTTCGTATGGCTGTCTACTAATTCGCAATTGATGCTTCGCCTTTCGTGCGAAACTGCGACTTTCTTTCCGTCAAATAATAGCACATGCCCACAAGAGGATTCGGTGACGATTACTTTGTTGGTTTACTCCAATGATTAATAATTTAACATATTACAGGTAACGGCACCCTGAAGACATCAGAAGCCACAAATCGTGTCTGTTCTTGTGCGAAAAAATAGTATACGCAGCAGTAATTGTTACGTTGTGAAGACTTGAACATGTTTTCTTTTCTTTCTTTTTTCTTTTGCTATGCACGCAAGCACAGGTAGTAATAATAGTAATATTTGGGGTTTTACGTGCCAAAACCACTTTCTGATTATGAGGCACGCCGTAGTGGAGGACTCCGGAAATTTTGACCACCTGGGGTTCTTTAACGTGCACCTAAATCTAAGCACACGGGTGTTTTCGCATTTCGCCCCCATCGAAATGCGGCCGCCGTGGCCGGGATTCGATCCCGCGACCTCGTGCTCAGCAGCCCAACACCATAGCCACTGAGCAACCACGGCGGGTGCAAGCACAGGTAGGGGACAATAGTAGGGAAAGCGATTAATTTACTTGAATTTGAGGATTGGGATGGACCAGTTCGGGCACTCCAGAAGGGGGAATCGTGTAACTCTCACCATTCCGCGGAGTTGAAAGGAGTGGAATAATGGTGATTTCTATTCTCCAGAATTGAATGGCAATGGAGTGGAGTGCTCCACTCTGCAACTCTGGTATCGGCGCTGTAGTCTCATCTCCAGACGCCGACATTGTCTCCCTCTTGCGAAAGCCTGTGAAAGTTGAAGGTGAAAGAACGCATGCAGAAAGTAAGTTGCGCTGAATACGAGTCTCTACAAGAGTGCTCGCTGCGCGGCGTAACCGGAACATGTTTTTCTTGTCACTTTGGCAATCTTGCCACCCCGCCCGGTCGTATGTCTGGGACAACCCGACTGTTGAGGAATACCGCCGAACACTAGGAGGGAATGACGTCTGGTGCGCGTTATCGTCAGGCAGCGCATGTTTCTACTAGTATGTTTGGTCAGCGATTTCTTTTTTTTTTTTTTTCATAATGAGGAAGACAGGGAGGCAACGGCGGGCATGTTACGTTCGGTTTCCGCAGTTGCCGCTTTAAGCGATTTCGCACGAAATGGCCGCATTCTTCGTGGCCGGCTTTATGTTTAGGACAAATCGAAGTCACCAAAGCTGCGCGTAGTTTGTGTTGTGGAACATGCGAAATGGAAATTACATTCGCCACGCTGGTGTCCTCTGTATGCACGACGTCCCCGTCTTCCCGGGACAGCGTGACTACCCGTATATAGGAAATTTTTTTTTGCGAGATGAAAACTACGAGCTTGTGCGTTTGCGCGCATTGTGTGTGTGTGCGCGTGCGTGTGTTTGGAATGAATTGGTCGGGTGCGTTCGCGCGCGCGCGTTGTCGCTTGTCTCGACGCCCGTTTGGCGTCGTCGTCACGGCGGCGCCAGCTGCGTCGGCTTCTGCGAAAACTTCGGCGTTGTCGGGTTGCCGCGAACTTCTCCTCTTTCCTTCTTTTGTACGTCTTTTTTTTTTTTACTCTGTTGTTGTTCGATTTACGCCGCTGATGGTGTGAAGACCGAGCTATTGCATTTCGCGGTGCTTCCACTGTACGGTGTTTTGCCACGCGTATACTTCGGAGTGCCCGAGAGCACTGTTCTCTGTAGCACTGGATGGGCGGGGGGCTGGCGACGCTGTTGAAGTGCTGTTATTGCTTGTCGTGGCATGGCGATGGACGCATGTTCCCTGTCGTGTTTCTTTTTTTTTTTCTTTCCTTTCACCATCTAGTATAGTGTATGGGGCGTTTCTCTTTCGAGTGTGTGCAACGTTCCATCTGCGAGCGGGGCAATTTTTTTTTCTAAAAGCATTCCGTTCGGCTTCCACGTCCTTTCGCACATGTCTGCAGCAAGGGACATCATAATGGTGCGGAGATGGAAAAGCGGTGGAGAATGTGTCGCTGTATAAAGGATCACGGAAACTGACACACGAGAACTCTCGTGAAGTGTCTTGTTCTCCCCTCTCGGTGATCACGAAATTTTTGCCTTGGCGTAGGTACTTGTGTATAGTGTATGCGATCACCGAAAGTTTCTGCCAATAGGAATTTCTTTTTCTTCTGCGTTTCAATATGGTGTTCCCAAGTTTCAGTTTTCCTCTTGTCACCTTTGAAATGTGTGCTGAAACCGCAGTCGGGGTCTTCTGTAACAGTATAACGGCACTTGGGAACTTTCCGCTTTTCTAGCTCTCTCTCTCTCTCTCTCTCTCTCAGGCGAGCTCATGTTTGTATATTGTTGTTCGTTTTTACGAATGGTGCTTTCTTTGTGTCGCTTTTGTGTCTGTCTGCATGTCTGCTTTTTCTTTTTTTTCCAGGACCTCGTACAGTTGTTCGCTGCTTCAATATTGTCTGTTGCATTATTTTGCTTCAAAGGGCGGACGTTATCTAATTCCTGTGTCTATACATTTGTGTACAACGTAACACTAATTTGGAAGTTTTATACGTTGGGAAATCACTACACCCGCAGCACCTTCTGTCTATCCTGCTGGATGTTGCAAAATAACTGGTCGTTGCATAGTTCGATCGCGGCTTCGTGTGTCTTACGCTGCAGAGCGCTCGGTGCGCCCTTTCATTTGCGATTTCGGTACCGAAACGTGCGGCTAGCGTATTATCAAAGTCCTCTGATACTTTATTTAAATAATCACTGGTATCATTGTATGTGACGTCGAAGTTGCTGTTGGGTACCATGCACGGCGATGCTTCCGTAGGGCTGCCTGTTTTAAACGCAGTCTGCGATTCCGCACGGGCACATTTGCCCATGTTGCACAGATAGATATAGAGCCGAATTCGGTAAGCTCCTCGTTCACAAGTGCTCTTCCCTATTGGCTAGCCACTTTCGCCAAATGTAGCCGATCATTTTGGTTGGATGGCGTGTGCTCTTTCCTTCTTTCCTAGAACAATAAATGATTGGAACTCTCTGCCGACCGATGTATTCCTGTCCAATAACATATTACATGCCATTGAAGAACTGCATTTCAAATAAACGTGTGACCGCATGAGTACTTTCATGCGTGTTAGCATGAAAAAAAAAAAAAAAACCTGTGTAAACTGGTACTGTAAATATTTCTCTCCTTTCAATTCAATCCCTTGCATTGTATGCTTGTAGAATGTGTTTTTTATGTATTTATATCATCCTTCAATGTACCTCATATGATTCAATGTATTTCATATTTCATATGCACTTCTTTGAACGTATTTAATTACATTACTGTATGAACGTATTTCCTCCTGCCTGGGTCACAAGTTGGCCTGCAGTATTCTGTAAATAAAAATTAAAAATAATGTTCCAAAGCGTAAGTGCATTTTTTTTTTTTTTTTCATATATACGGGTTCTGAGTTTTCCGAATGCCGGAATGCCAGAAACACACCTATGCGCACCAGCCCTCGTGGCTCCATCTCGTGACGCTGGCGTCAACTGGAGCACAGCGACCGGCGTTCTACCTATCTGCTGGTCGAAGAGGTCTCGAGAGTAACCGTAGCTAGTGTGTAGCTGATTTTTAAAGCCGAATCGTTTTCGTTGCCTCTTTCCCCGTTTTCGTGGTTGATCGGCGGGAGATATCATCGTACTCAGCAAGGAAAACGTTCGGTCATTCGCTCGCGATCTTTTTAAATTGACGATCTTCGTCGGTGGTTTCTGCATATTTCTTTCCTTCCTTTTTTTTTTTTCTTCTCATATTGCAAGGCAAAGTTTCTAACGCGTTGTGGTTCAAGAAATCGTCGCCAGATAGTGCTACCAGCGCTTCTGCGTGAGAGATTTACGTAGAAAATACCGTTTGCATTGAATGGGAAGGGATGACGAGCGAGGAGGAAGTTGATATCAACAGGGGACTGAGGCAGAGGTGCCCTTTATCCCCACTGCTATTTATGATTTACATGGTGAGTATGGAGAGGGCGCTGGAAGGAAGTAATATCGGGTGTAACCACTCGTACAAACAGGCGGGTGCAGTAGTAGAGCAGCAGCTTCCAGATTTATTTTATGTGGACGACATTGTGTTGCTAGCTAACAAGCAAAGTGATTTGCAACGTCTGACTAATATCTGTGGACAGGAAGGCGAGAATTCAGGTTTGAAATTTACCTATAGAATATCAGGTATTGTGGTACTCAATGAAAACAGTGAACAGACAGTGGTAGCACAGGGCCAGGAAATATCTCGGGTGAAAGAATATAAATGCCACGGTATATGGATAAACGAAGGCAATAGATATCTGGAAACACAGGAAAAAACAATAACAGTAAAGGGGAAGAGAAATGCAGCCATAAAGAAGCACAGAGCGCTATGGGGATACAATAGGTACGAGGTCCTCCGAGGTATGTGGAAAGGTGTAATGGTTCCAGGACTTACTTTTGGAAATGCAGTTTCCTTTAAATCAGGGGTACGCTCAGGACTCGACGGGAACCAAAGGTCAGTGGGTCGCCTCGCATTGGGCACTCACGGGAAGTCTACAAATGAAGCTGTGCAGGGTGATATGGGCTGGACTAGTTTTGAAGTGAGGGAAGCTCGCAGTAAAATTGAGTATGAAGAACGGCTGAGGAATATGGGAGAAATTAAATTGGCTGGTAGAGTGTTGAGGTATTTGTACAGGAATAACATTTATTCACAGTGGGGGAAAATACTAGGAAGCTTACCAGCAAGTATGTGGCCTGTAGGGTGAGCAACACAGCAACAAAAAACCTCAAGCGGAAAGTCAGAGAGGCAGAAATAATCTCGTGGGTGGCGGCAATGGAAAAGAAAGCTGCTAAGAGTAGTTACTTAAGAGGAAAAAACGAAATCGGGAAAGAAACAGTTGATGATAACTCAAAGAGAAGCTCATTACTTTTCGAAGCGAGATCACGATGCCTTAGAACACGCACCTATAAAGCGAGATATAAGAAGGAAGAAGCATGTGCTTGCTGCGGTAAGGCTAGGGAAACTGTGGAGCTTGTTTTATTAGAATAAGAAGATATCTGCGCAGCGGTCGATTTAGACACCACTGGCCTCCTTGAAGCCCTTGGGTTCAGCGAGAGCAGCGGCAAAGTAAACGTGTCCGCAATAGAGACCAGTAAGAGGCGATTGGAAGATTAGTGGAAGAAAAGTAGGGAAACGACAAAAAAACGGAGGCGTACAAAAACAAAGTTTGCAATAGGGGGTCAGAAAATTTGGTTATGGGAATTCGTCGTGCGGGTCCTTTTTTTTTTTTTTTTTACCTAGGTAGGACGTTCGGCAGTATAATAGCAAAAGCTTGGTGGCGCAACCGACCGCCCCGTTCCAAAGGGGACGCTCATAACATCCATCCATCCATCCTGTCGTAGACTTTCCCGCTTCTCTGGTATTCCGTAAAGTGTAATTAACTTTAGTACGCTTATGGACATAGTTTGCCTGTTCTTAACTATTCTTCCATTTTCGTTCCTTGTCTTTCTGCAAAAATTGCGTGAAAGCTGAGCACGAATTGATGGAATAGTTGTTTCGACTCATACTAAGGCAGCAGCGCAGGAAAAAGTGCGCAAGAGCGTAAATCTGACGCCGTGAGGCTGCACTAACTACTGAGTTTATTTCTGTGGAACTGATATTCTGCCCCTATAGTATATTCAGCAATATGACTACGTATTTTGTTAGTTCAGTGATGGTAGCCACAGCTTTACGTTCTTGTGCCCTTTGCCTTTCCTGCGCTGCTGCCTCAAAAGTGCGGTTGAAGCGTTTTCAGAGAGAAAAGGAAGCGACGGGGCCTCCTTTGTAAACGCACGGACTCATAAAGTATATATATATGTATATACTTCTCGTAAGTGGAATGCTCACGTTCGTTTTCTTTCCTATTCTTCGCAGTGTTTTGATAACCGCGTGGAGGCACGTGAACCGGTGCTTCTGGTGAGTCGACGAGTCTCCCCGTGGTCGGTCGGCGAGGAGGCCCCGGCGGTGTAGCGGGCGGCGACGACGACGAAGTGGCGGCAGCGCCTTGCAGGACTCCGCAACGGGTCCGAACCACCGACCTCCATGCGAGGTGAGCCTCTGTTCTTGCTGCCCGGTTTATGTTGGCACCGGTTGCAGCTCCGACGAAGGTCGTTGTCAAAGTAAGCGAATTTTCTGAATCTACGGAGTCGCTGGCGCAACGTTTAGCCCTGTTGATTCCTTTTCGGTCATGGCGTCCCACGTCGTTGCCGAGCCTCCCGTCACTTTTCCAATTTCTGCTTTTTATTCCACATTCATCGCATGCACAGGCCACGTACGCGCGAAGCGTTGTTTCCACCGGCCATTGGAAAGCGACCTATTTCATCCCCAGCGAGACTGCATTTTCTCATCGTCTTTCGCGAAGAGGCGCCCCCCGAGAAGAAGTGCCGAGAGACGCCTCTCGCCTCCGCTTTCACGTGACCTCCCTTCGCGCAAACATTTGTATCGCTTCTGGAACGGCAATATAGAGAGCTTTCCCGTACATGACTACACTACCAATTCTCCCGCCGCCGAACTCTCGTCTCTTCCCGCGCTTTAGGCGCGCAGCCGTGTCTGTTGTAAAGTTTCCCGCGGCGTCTGCGGGGGCGGGAGATGCGATCCACACACAATGGGCCAGCGCACGCGCTTTTCGAAAGCGCCTGCTCGCCGAATTGCATTCGGCCTCCAGCCACCCCACGTTCGACGGCGGGCGCCTTCGAGAGTGCCATGCCACGTTCGCGTCGCGCCTTTGCTCGACGCTCTTCGTTCGCGTCCCCGAAGAGATCGTGTCGGGGGGACGAAGAAATAGGTGTACTGGCGAGCGTTCGAGAAAACGAGCGAAGCGAATAAGACGCAGAAGAGAAGATACGGCGACGCTCGCGGAAATGGAGGGAGCGTGGGAAGAAGAAAGGTCGCGGAAAGAAGCAAGATCCTGCGCTCGACTCTTGAGAGGAAGCCGTGCCGCGGACGCCGACTGCGCGGAAGTCGTCGGCGCAAATCGAGTACGCGAGCGCGCGCGCGCGCCAATCTTTATCTGCCGAATGCAAGCAGTTTGCATGCTTTGCGCGTCTCCCCTTTTTCTCCCCCCGTTCGTTCCCGGAAAAGGCTTCTAGTTTATTCCTGTTTTCCTGCTTCCCCGTTCCCTATCTGCTGGAGCTGTAGCGGAGAACGACGACGCCCCTTCCAGAATCCTCGTATATTGGGAGATGGCGTCGCGGAACCTTTCTGCTTGCCTTTTGTTTCTGTGACGCTTTTTCGTTCGCTAGTCTCTGTCGGCCCCATTCGCTGTCCTGCAGCAAGAGTTCGGGATTTCCCGTTTCGGGGCTTTTTCCGCGCGGTATACGAAGTGGTTTCGGCGGGAACGAATGTAAGGGAACAAGGGACGAAATTTTAAAGCGGGGGGGGGGGGGATTCGTGACGCAATGTGCGCGCATTCTTCGGTTTCTCGGTCGCGGCTCGAATGTAGATGTCGGTGTGCGTTCCCGCTGTGGTGAGCTCTCAGCGGAGGCGGCATGATCGCTCTTCTTCACCGCGCGCCATGCAACTATATGGCGCTGTGTTGTGTTCGGGAAGCGAAAGCGAAGTTAAGGCCTGGCAACCGAGACGGAGTTAAAGCAGTTCTGATTTTCTCTCGTCTGCATCACGTTGTTCTTTGTGTCGTTTCTTCTCGGTCTCTTTCTTTACGCTCTCTCACTATCTATATCTTTATCAGAAACGTGCGAATAGACTTCGCAAACAAGCCGATGTACGCTCGTATATCGTTTCTCTTGTCTCTCAATAATTAAATTATCCAGTATATACTTCATGCAATGAATACGCCACTGCCTCGGGCTCACGTCAAAAGAGGGACATCATGGCCGCCTGCGGCCATTGTCGTGCCGCTCCAGTTTCCGGAGCTGAGCTTCTGCGTTATCTGTTCTCGCCTCCATCGATCACCCTGTCTGGGCAACGATCCTCTGTCCAGAGCCATGCAGCAAGCCGCATTGATCAGCTATCTGCAGCACCCGGTCTATACGCGTTAGCAAAAAATGGCGGTACGGCAGCCCCAGGGGCGAGGGTAATAGAAAGGGGAGGCGGGGAGGGTGGTTTCACTGGTAATGACAAAACACCGTTGCTGTGCAGCGACTGCTGAGCGGTTTGCTACTAACGAGCCGATTGGGCAGAGTGCTAAATTAACAGGCAGGCGTTTTTGATTTGTGAGGAGCAAATTTGTTGGCGTTGGACATTACAGGCCCTTCTTTTTCTTGCTGTACTCGGGATAGGAGCAATTATTGCGGTGATTTCTCAATGTGGGAGTTTATAGAAAGCGCCCACCCCCCCTTAATTGACTTCATTAGCGGTGCGCTGCTCGTTCGTGCTCATGATGCTGACGGCATTAAGTTCGCCGCGATGCAGCTTGCTCTGTAGTAATGGAAATTCTTGCACTCCTCTTTTTATTGCGAAAGCATTATATGCCCCATTGAGCGAAAATCCGCCGTAGTCTGCGTGACCGAAGGATGGTACCAAAAATGGCCACTGCGCAAAGAGTAAAAACACGTCAGAAAATGCTCGGATTGACGTCGAATTTCTCAGGGAGGTTCCTGTAAACAAAGCAAATTAATGGCTCTGAAAAGAAAATTTGGCAATGAAATTCCGGCCTGGCTGGGAATCGAACCCGGGCCTGCTCCCGCGGCGCCACGGCGGCTTCACGGGTTCTAGCTGACCAAAGGTGTGCCCATTGCGTGGGTCATTTGGTGACGCTCATTTAGTCGCCCGCTACTTGGTGCCGAGAAAGCGACGATGCAGCGTGAAGGGCCTTTCAAAGCTGCACACTCGCCGGTGAAGCATTAATCGTCGAGAAGGGATGCCGGGCATAACAACGCTAAGCGCCAATCGTAACAGCGTGCCAGTTTAGCGAGGGAGCCGTCGACCTTCGCGTTTCGGAAATCGAAACATCAAGTCGCGACATTTGCTTACCCGTCCTGAAGCCTGGAATCCTCGATTCACTGTCCCCTTCCCCCTTCTATATCCACACGCGCACGTGTCTCCAGTTACGTGCTTTGTTCGTTCAAAACTGCTGGTATGTGTTTCTCACGCTGTTCCTCCTATGCTTACCGCTCAGTGCTCGCTCAATTCTCACTCCGTGCGTTGCATTCCTTTCTCTTTCGTAGCTTCGCACCTTCTTTTTTTATCATTCCTCAGCGTCACGAGCCTATCGAGTTTACGCGGCGTCTCTCTCGTTTAACGGCGGCCCCGCTTTTCGAATTTGTCGCGCTACGCTTTCAGTTCGGTTAACTCCCGGGGGCACGGGGAGCGTATACAAATGCGCGGACGCATTCGCAGAGAAGGGCACGCGCGTGTGCGCGTCTATCAGCCCGTGCAATTTATGCGTCGGTCTGAGCGCGAGACAGAACGAGCCGAGTGTGCGTGCGCGCGGAATTTCGCTTTGCGCGGCTTCCCTTTCCTCGGGTTTCTCTTCGCTGCCTGCCCTGTCTGCGGATCCCTGCAGCCCTGTGCCCCCGCGGAATGCAAACGCCCGACTTTTCTTTTCTTCAAGCTCCGCTGACACACGCGTGCTCTGGCAGACCGTGAAGCCAGGGATGATTCGGAGCGGCTTGAACACCTGCGTTTTCCGCGTTCTTTTTTTTATTATTGCGAACCTGTTTGTTTGCGTGTAGTATTTAATTTTGTTTTAATCTGCCCTCTCATTCGCCTTGCCGTATCCAAATAACCCCCGCTGATATTTTTTTTTATTTATTTTTCAAGCGCGGCCCCTGTGTAGTGCTTCACCGTCCCAGGCTCCCACGCGCGTACTGTTTCGCCTGTCGCCATGCGGCGGGACGCCTTTTGTTTCGAGCTACTGCGTCATGCGTCAACTTTGCGCAGTGTACGGGTAACACGATATGTACTCTGCGGCACTACACTCGATAATCATGCGTTTCTAAGAGGCCCACACCAGCATCTCTCATCCACTTTTTTTTTACGGCGCCGAAATTAATGTTCTCGTCGGCCTCTGAAAGAAAGGCAAGGAGAAGTATGGGAAAACGTTTGGCGCGACGGAAACGGGCCTGAATGGGAACGCTTTGTCTGCGATGTTGCGGCAGTTAGTCGTCGGAACAAAGGACTCGGCAGTCCTCGTTGGCGGTCGTCTGTGGACACGATAACCAGTAGGAAGTGTTTCGACAAAGCTTTTCCTTGCGGGCCTCTCTCTCTGAGCGAAAGTTCATTTCGGCCGTCTTAGCGCTGCTCCCGTTCGCGTTGTTTTCGATACCGCGCCGTTTCGCGATTTACTTTGTGGATGCGCCGTAGACCCGCGTACATTGTGTGAAAGTGCCTTTCACCTGCCGTAATTATGGCGCCAGGAGCTGCGAAGCACGCCTAGTATATAGGGGACGTATTCGGCTGCGATCACTTTCGGCGATACTATATCGCCTCGGCCATCAGGCGCGCGCTGATTGGCTGCTTTAGTGCGACAGGAAAATTAATACCGCCATCTGGTAAGTTTCGGCACGCGTCAATTTTACGTTGTTGCGGTGCTCCCGATATATTTGGAATGAACGAACGTGCCTTTGCGCGGTCGGTTGGTGGTGAAGCGTATAATAGAGACAAGAGATGTAGCTAATAGTATTTTTTGATCGAGGTTTGCACGTGGTTTTGCGCAGCGATGTTTGTTGACTGTTGATCGACTAGTGCATTGTAATGCCTTTTGTTAGTGCCAATTTTTGGTGACAATGTCTGTGAGCAGCTGACACCGGCACCGTGAACAACGCGTTGTTCGCGTGGTTCCACGCAGGTGGTTCCTCTGTTCGGAGTCTGATGCAGAAGCAAAGTGTATCGCTGTAGAATATTGTTGCGCGAACGAGGGATTAAACACTGAAGGCTATTTACACTGTGCATATGTAAAAATTTGGAGGACGCTTAAGCTTCGCCTTTAAAGGGCAACTCCGGCGATTTTTAAACATATTAGGAGTCATCTTCAAATGGCATTGACATCCCTGTCACCAGTAGGGTGGTTCAGTTTGCTTAGAAATTCATCGATAATTTCAAATAACCAATAAACGAGATGCCGAAACGGGTAGCTGCTTCGTGTGACGTCATGATGAGCCGATGACGTCTGAACCTGTACACTACCATAATGTAAACACGCAGTACACGTGGCGCTAACACCGAAGAAGCGAAGCTGATGTCTCCTGACGACACGAGGAGCGTTTCCAGATTTTCCGAGCTAGACATCGGCGATTTCAGCGACAGTGGTGGTGTAGTCTCTGCCGTCACAAACGCAGGGTGATCAGTAAAAAGTCATGAGTCGGGAACGCAACCAATATCTGACATTCATTTTCAGGAAAACTTAATGACTTAGAACCATATTGTTTGGCACAGATAACCAGAGTGCACACGAGAACCTATATCGAAAAATCGCCGGAGTCGCCCTTTAAGAGTGCAACGTGGTAGCATTCAAAGATCCCTGACTGCTTCTCACGCTTCCCGGCAACTGCAGCTTATGTAACCGTAATGTTTACCGGGAAGCGCTGGCAGTGAATGCTATGCACGATGGGGGGCGGGCTTGCTGGCAGAAATGCTGGCAGAAATGTGCAGCCTCTTGCATGACCCGCAGATGCGCGTTGGCGAGCGCCATCTGGATGGTGTCGCAAGGAGCCGGGCGCGTCGCTCTATGAATGGTAGAAACGCTGGAAAAGAGATTTCTGTTTGAGCTTCCGCGTAATGGAATTACGTTTTCTCGTATGTTCAAATTACAGTCCGACGCGATCATGTCTGTAGATTGTGTGTAAGTCGTATTCTACGATTTTTCGTACGCATTTTACTTTGAGAAATTCAATTACTTCAGTAACGTCTTTGCGCTACACGGGAGGGCCTGCGGGGTTGGGTGTGCGTTGTTCGGAATGATTTTTCGCTCAGAAGACGGTCGATGCGAGACGCCGACGACAGATTTTCTGCGACACGTGGCCCTTAACGCTGTCGTATTAAAAACGACTCCAGCGCTGGCCACTTAAGCCGACAGCTTGAGACCCAGGAGCAGTTCGTCTTCTTCGTCACAGCGCTTGCGCGCATCGTCCAAAAGAAACAGGCAATATGCACATACCATTATCCCCTGCGGCAGAAGCGCACTCCTGCTGCGTCCAAATATCGGTTTTAACAGGACAGTAATAGGATTTGAGGCGCGCGACATGCAGAACGTCACTGGAGGCACTGGAGTTGGCAGGGGGGATATCATATACGTAACTGGAGTACAGGCATGCAGCACTCCATGTGGGCCTGTGTACCGAGACAGGAGTTTTTATAACAGGTTAACGTCATGGGTCAGGGACCACAGCAGTACCAGGGATCCAGGCGATCCAGGGCACGTCTCTGCGTTGACGATCGTACAAACGCCGTTGGTTCTCTTGCCAGGTCAGGAGGCGAGCGTGGGAAATTTCGCGTACTTCGGCTGTCCTGGTGATGGCGTCAAGGGCATATTCGCTGGTCTCTGCTGCAGTGGATGGAAGGGATAATGTGTCCAATGGCAATCTGAGTTCTCGGCCGAACAACAGAAAGAACGGGGAATAACCAGCAGAGTCGTGGCGCGACGAATTGTGTGCAAAGGTGACATGGGGTGGAGCAATTGGTGTGGAGATATCCATGTTGTAAAATCGCGTCGTGTAAAAGAAAATCGGCGACATCTGTCGAGCAGCTTGTTGGAAACGTTCCGGTCATGGCGTAGCGCGTGGCGTAATCTGTCGCCACAGCGACCCACTTGTCAGACGTTGATAGAGGGAGAGTTTCAAGAAAGTCCAAGCGAACGCGTAAGAACGGCTCCGATGAGACTTCGCGCGGTTGAAGGCACACGGCAGGGAGCGTCAATGTAGTGTTTTTCGGCGCTGGCATTTCTCACACGCCGCAACGTATATCCGAACGGAGCAAGCAAGGCCTGGCCAAAATAATCTCCGACGAATACGGTCGCAAGTGCGGGAGACGCCGAGGTGACCGGCGGCTGGTAAGTGTTGAAGTTCATGAAGAACAGTTAACCGAATATGCTTAGAAATGACGAGGATTAGGGCAGGACCGTCGGCGCGAATGTTGTGGTGGTATAATACACCATTCCGGAGGACAACCAAGTGAAGGGACGAATCGGAAGGCGAAGATTCCAAGCGATCAGTGATGACGCACAAGGTGGCATCACGACGTCAATTGCTCGTCGGCGAAGTGGAGTAGTTGAGAAACGGAGAAAACGCAAGAGCGTCTTCATCTGAGTCAGGCGCGGCGGGTGGTTCATCCACTGGATAACGTGATAAACAGTTTCTTGTACACTACCACAGGAATATTCTTGTAACCGTAGAGCCCAGCGACCAAGCTGGCCGGTCGGATCCTTGAGTGACGAAAGGCAGCAGAGCGCGTGATGGTATACGTGACTACAGAGAGGTGCGTGCCGTACAAGTATACGGGCGGAATTTTGAAACTGACCGGACGAGAATCAGGCACTCACGCTTTCTAATCGAATAGTTGCGCTCCACTGCTGTGAGGAGGCGGCTAGCGTAGGCGATTACATGATCTTGTTCCCGTTGGTGTTTTGCTAAGAAGGCACCGACCCCGTGACCACTGGCACCGGTACGGGCCTTTGTAGAAGAGGACGAGTCAAAGTGGGCCAGTATAGGTGGCGTGGAGAGAATGGTTCAGTTTTAAGCCCAGCCTTGCGGAAGACTTAGAGAATAGCTGATAAGTGCTCAAGGTGTGTCTCTAATGCTGCAGAAAACACAAGAACGTCGTCTAGGTGTCAGATATGTTTATCCCATGAAACAAAGAGTCCATCATACGTTCCAACGTTGATGGGGCGCTACATACACTGGACGGCATAACTTTGAATTGATATAGACCATCAGGGGTGACGAACGCGGTCTTCTCTTGGTCCTTTTCATCCACAGAAATCTGCCTATAACCAGACCGAAGGTCTATTGAGGAAAAATATTTGACACCGCGGAGACACTAGAGGGCTTCTTCAAGACGGGGCAAGGTACATATATTATGTAGGGGTTAAAAGAAACATCTAAAAGAAATTACCCCAGCACAGACGTCCTTTGTGGTAATTCGGTATAGATGACTATAATTTACGCAAAAACGCCACGTGCCATTTTTCTTTTTAACGAGCACAATGGCCGACGCCCAGTGGCTTGACGAGGGTTCAACATATTGAATAACCTTACGCTCTGATGTAGAAACTCGATATGGCCGGCAATGAATCGGACTAGCATCGCCAGTATTTATGTGATGCTTAACAAGTGAAGACTGACCAATTTGTCTATTGTTGAGGTCGAAGATGTCGCGGTAGGAAACCAAAAGACGGCGTAGAACTGCTGCTTGTTGAGGCAGTAGGTCCGCAGCAATCGTGGGACTAAATGCTGCGCCGCGGCAAATTGCATCCTGTGTACATTGTGAAGAATCGGAGCAGACGTCTGCTGAAATGGTCGTGACGTGGCCACCTCCCATAGCACGCAGCGCGGTAACCGTTATGCCATGGGGTAGAACCTGCTTGGTCAGGCCAAAATTGACAATGGGGAGACATGTCCTGTTATCGGCACCGGTTTCGAGTGTGTGGGGCACAGTGATATAGCGCATCAAAAGCGCATCAGGAACAGGTGTGACGACGTAATCTCCATTGGGTACAGGGAAAGGTAGTATCAAATCGACGGAAGTCAATGCTTTAGGTGGCGGCAAGCGGACGAAGGCAGTCGTACTAAAGTTGTTCGGGAATTCGGCACGAATGTGAGGGAGAAGAAGAAGTTCGAGGCAAATGGTACCGGTAGAACAGTCGATCAGAGCGGAATGCGCCGTAAGAAAGCCTAGTGTAAGGATAATGTCATGGAGACAATTGGTCAGCCTTGTAAGAAGAACGTGGCGGCCGGCGATGCTGTACGGTCGGTGAACATTCCACTCACGCCGACACTGCTGCCATCGACATGTACGGCTCGCGTAGGCGTGAGAACATTCTTCGGTCGACGACGGAGGTTAGCACTCATTATAGACTCCTGGGCTCCAGTATCAATTAGCGGCGTCAAAGGCACACTGTCGACGTGAACATCATTCGTTGGGAGCGTCAGTGGAGGATTTCGGCGCGATTAAAATAATGCAGCACTGTCCTAGGAGCTGCATGGTCTAGTTTTGCGTCCGAGAGGGACCATAATTGGTCGGCGACGAATAGCGACTGAGGCGACGAAGTCCGACGGCGCTGAGGTGATGTCGAGCGAGCGGGACGAGTGTCGTTAACAGGAACGTCAGAGGTGGGAGTTATACGGCGAAGGGGAAAGATAGCTCCGATGCAGGGACATCCAGGAGGTGCAGCAGTGGCGAGCTACATTGCCAATTCGGTGGCAACGGAAGCAGACGCGCTTGTCATCCGCAGTTCTCCACTCAGTAGAGTTATGGAATATAAAAATACAGATCGCAGCGAGGCGCAGCAGTCGGCACTGGTCCGGCGTCAGGTCGGGTAACAGAGCAAGCAGTAGGAAAACCAAGGTTGGCGAATTCTCGCCACACAACTGCCTGAATGAGGAACATCGACGGCGCTGATTGGTCAATTAATGGTGTGGTCAAGTGGGCGTGGATGGAACGGGGTTGCACTTGCATCCTCGAGCTCACGGCGAACGATAGTCGTAACGTTCTCATTGTCGGGAGGGTGTAGTGGTAAGGTCGATGCAGGATGACGTCGCAGCCGTGTTAGGGAGACGAGAGAAGTGTACAATGACGCGGCGGCTTTTCGCCAGCTCGAAGCGGCGGCATTCCTTGACAGTGACGTCGATGGTGGAAACATTGTTGTAGATCAACAAGATGAACGTGTCGTCCGCGCTCCCTTTGAGGACGTGACCTACTTTGCCAACGTCGACCATTTTGTCGTCGACATTCTGACAAAGGGCGAGCACGCCTTCTTGTGTGTACGAGACGTATGACTCAGTGGAAGACGGCACTCTGATAGCAAGCTCTTTTCTTACACCCGCCGTGGTTGCTCAGTGGCTATGGTGTTGGGCTGCTGAGCACGAGGTTGCGGCATCGAATCCCGGCCGCGGCGGCCGCATTTCGATGGGGGCGAAATGCGAAAACACCCGTGTGCTTAGATTTAGGTGCACGTTAAAGAACCCCAGGTGGTCAAAATTTCCGGAGTCCTCCACTACGGCGTGCCTCATAATCAGAAAGTGGTTTTGGCACGTAAAACCCCAAATATTATTATTATTAAGGCATCCCAGCTACACAGCTCGCCCTCGTGTGTCCGCAAGCAGACACGCGGTGGTGCCGCCCAAGTAGAATATTTGCTAGCGTTGTGGTAGGGTCTCACGCTTATACATGTTGAGCCAGTCCCCATGGTCAACATTATCTTGGCCGCAGAATATTCAAGATTCGCGGGGCTTGGTAACCGTGACGTACGTCGTTGTTGTAGTTGTCGTAGTTGTAGTTGTCGCAGGTGTAGATGCAGACTAGGTGACGTCACGGAGAGCCATGGTGGAAGGCTGCACGGTGCATCCGCTGCGGAGCTCCGCGGCGAGGACGGGGAACGCCAACCTCCACCAAATGTTACGCGAACGAGGGATGAAACACTGAAGGCTATTTACGGTGTATGTTTACAAAAACAGCTGCAGCGCTGGCCAGTTAAGCCGACAGCTCGAGACCCAGGAGCAGTTCGTCTTCTTCGGGGCGTCCGCGCGCATCGTCCGAAAGAAGCGCAGTAAGCATGTAGCAATATAATCAAAAAAGTGTTCCACAACCCGAGGAGTTGTAGCACACTTTAATAATAGAATGAAACATTTCACACTTTCTGTTCAATTTATTTCACCTGAAGCGGCCGTAGTCAACTTTGGTGACTGTGCATACTATAACGACTTGCAGACTGAAAACAGCACACCCGAGCCTCCCTGCACTCGGGCGGTGCACCCTCGCGTTGGGAAGCGTTCGAAAACACGTGTTGGCCGTGCAACGATGACGTCACGGGTAAGCAGCGACATGAATTATTCAACGTGGCTACGTTGACTACCGCCCTAGGTATATACCCCCTTTTTGATAGGATGTGCGAGCAAAGAATTTTTGTTTGTTTTTCCTTTTACCTTTGTCTCATGTCGCTGGCTAGACGAATTTGATACTAAAGCAATGCTAAACTAACTTGTATTGATTAAGTGTCCTTTTAAAAGTTAAACTGCACTTACTTGACTGAACACGGTTGACTATTAAAAGCGGAGAAACTTGAGGGCGCGTGCCTCCTTTTAGCGAAATTCGCCACCGAACCGCGGCGTCGATAGCGCATTGTGTGAAGCCACCTTTTTGAAATTAACTTCTCGTACATCGACCGGGTTTTGGTCAGAGAAAAATTCCAGAAACGCGTTCGGTTGAGCCTTTGGTTCATTTGAAATGCAAGGTAACCGTTCTTCGTCGGTTGGCAATTTCCGAACAGACGCGGTCAAAATGGTATGACGTCGAGCAAACCTAGTGCAGGAACTTCATTGTGGTGTCCCCACGCGCCTTTCGTTCTTGCGCTTTTTCTTCCTTTTATTTTTTTTCCTGGCTGACCGAGCATCTGGTCACGGTCAGCTACCTCGATCGTCCTTATTCCAGAATTTACAACTTATCGATCCAGGTTGCCAACTTCGGCGAAAATTTTTTTTGCTTAACCTAACGTTTCGTTTTAGTGATACGCCGAGTTGGACACCTCAAAATTTCGATTTAGGCACGAAAATGTTAGCACAAAGCCCATAGTGGCGTTTTCTATACGCTCGAGCAAGTTTTCGTTGTGAATAGCTAAACAAACCAATTATTAAATTATTCGCTAGTATATTATTTCTTTACGCAATCAACAGTTCACTTCTTATTTGCTATATATTTATATACTCTCTGTGGTTAATAATTGAGTTGAAGAACTTGCTTTGATTTTCATTTATGCGGAGCAGTGTTTGGCCAATGCGCGACTAATACACGTAGCCTTTGAATGTGTGTTTGACCCGTCAGCTGAACGCGGTTGAAATTCGCACCTTATTGTTATTCCTCATGCAAACGGTTCATCGAGCTTAATGTCTCATAGCAACACTGCAGCTTAAAGGCACTCCGTATAGGGGAAAGCGTTAGATTATTTTTGACGCCCTGAGTAAATTTTCTTAACATCCATTTGAATCTAAGTATACACGAGCATTCTTGCGCGCTGCCCTAATGGGAACGCGGCCACCGGCTTTGCGCCGGGCATCGAACGCTCGACCTCGCGCGCAGCAGCAGAAGGGTACAGCCACTGAGTCGCCGCAGCAATTTGTTTATTATTCCTGTAATTTGGCGTAGGGCAGGTACCACCTGCAACGTGTTCCTTGGAGGTCAACACTTGCACACACTTCGCGTGTGCCTGAATCTATAAAGCGTCTACATCCAGTTCTCATGGAATATTGTTTCTCAAGGCTGCACGCGAGCATAGAAGATAGGCACATATGATCATCACATGTGTGTGTGTGTTTCTCATACTGAAAGCCTAACTTGTGGCGTGTGCTATATGTAATTACGTATATCATTGGCAGGGCGGCGTTTCTCTTCAACCTCGTCGTTGCGTGTAGAATTCCGCTTCCTGGCCCCTCACGTAGCACAGGACTGACTGCCTCGCCTAATCTCCTCATCACGCAAGTTGTTCGCCGTGCGTGTAGGGGTGCTCGTTTTCGCTTTCCAGCTGCTACAACCACATCATTTGCATATACGTTGTGTTCCGCGAACAAGACTTTTTTACTCTTCTCCCCTCTCGGCTTACGCATTCGTGCCGCCGCAACGTTGTGGGAAAAGGTAGATCGTGTGATGAGTTCTTGGAACGAGAAGGCATGGTGCTGCCGTTTTATTTTTTTATTTTTTCGAAAAAACAGCGTCGGTGTGCGTTGGGGCGGGGATGCCTTTTACAAAGATACATGTTATTTCTCAGCCTCAACTCACTTTCGACGAACGCTGCACTCTCAGACACGCACGATTCCGTTCTCTCTCTCTCTCTCTCTCTCTCTCACACACACACACACACACACACACAACATTATATATATATATGGACGTTTCGTACAAATGGCACCCCGACAAACGTGAGGGCGTGCGATATTTAGCGTTCCTGTATCACAAACTTCCTAAGCTGTATCGGTGACTCCTTACAACTGAACGTAATTTTGTACGCTGCGTTAACTCGGCCCTCGCGGACTGTTACGTTGCGCGCAGCGATGTGCTATCTCTTAGCCGCTTGAGTGCGTTCCCGTTCGTTTCAATTCACTTCCGTCGCGCAAAGAGGCTTCAGTGGCGCTCGGGAATCAATCTGCGCCAGAGGCCCCGCGCCCTCTGCGCGTCACTCCCTGGCGAGTGGCTCTCGCAGAAACGCGCGCGCGTGCGCTCTGCAGATAGAGCGCGCCGAACGAAGTGCGTGTGAGTCAATATACAGCGCCACTCAAAACGTCGCGCGAGGTAGCCGCTGCACCGAACTGTCGCTCTTAGGTTTGGTTGAGCCAAGAAGCGGAAAAGATGGAAATGGGGAGAGCTAGGCCGGAGATGGGGGGCGAGGGGGAACGAGGGAGACGTGTCGGGAAGGGGCGGTCTGGCTGTCGCTCGCGCTGCTTCGCCGATTGAACGGCGCCTTACGGCACCTAGACTAATTGCGTTTCGTCCCTCCCCCACTTCAGTACAATCCCCCCCCCCCCGCACTCACCGCTACCGCACGCGCGCAAAGCGTCTAATGGTTCGGCGCGCGCTGCGACGGCGAATAATTGGACTCGCGAAGGCGACACTTTCGAAGAAGGATGTTTGGAGGAGGAGCGGCCGGAGTTCGAACTTCAGCTTGGGCGCCAAGCCCGCGGCGCCACCATTTCGACTCACTCCCCCCCCCCCCCCCGGCATGTCCCGCGTGCGACACTTCTAAAGGGTTCTTCCCCCCCCCCCCCCCCCCCCCCTTTAGCGCCTTTGACCGACCGGCGATTGGGGAAAACGTGGCGCATATGTAGTGCAAGCGTTGCACGCTCATTCTATTTCCTTCTTTTTCTTTTTTAATGGAGAAGACGTCTGTCGCCCAGCTGCTTCGATGGCAGCTGTGGTTTGGGGCGCGGGTGATGTGCTCCGCCATTCTGCGTTACATTTGCTGTAACGAGCCGCTCGTGCATGCTGCTATAGTGCAAACACACACGAGTGTATTCGGTTTGCTCTCTCAGCGCTGGCGCGCTCGTGCTTTCAAGTGGCTCTCGTTATTCTCCGCGGGGCACAAGAAGAGCCGCCTTTGAACTGGCGACCCCCTCAGTCTTCCTGCGCCTCTTAATTTTTTTTTTTATCTCCCTTCTGTGATTGAATAGAGACTTCCATATGTCGCCTCGAGTTCGCGGTAAAAGGGTGCGCCGACTCTTTCGTCGTACAGCGCTTTCGATGTCGGAAGCTTCGATGCGGCCGGGGGGGTGCCTCGCTCTTTCTTTAACGAAGTCGAAATTTATGTGTAGCCACTTTAAGATACAAATGTTGCTATGGATCGTTAGAAGAGGTCACGGGCCAGCAGTCCCGTTCATTTTTTTCTGCCGAGAACGACAATTCCCATATTTCTTTCTTTCTCGATTTCCTTCGACCTGTATTAAAAAGAAATACTACTTCGCCTTTCTTCCTTCTCCTTCTTTCTTGGAATCGTGTGATTGCCATGCAGCGAGGATCGTTTTTAGCTTTCCTTATTTCTTTATTTTTAGGACTTTGAACCGTACCCCTCCTTTCACTCGGGCCTGGCGTCTACCGAGCGATTAAATTGTCGCAATTACAGCCAAGTCGCCATACTTGAGCAGTCGGTAGCTTTCTTTTGCCCTCGCACGATAACTTCGGATCGCTGTACAGGTCGGAAGTGCAGACCAGCAGTCTTCGAAAAAGAGAGAGGGAGAAAAAAACAGCAATAATTGTAAGAGTGAAATGGACGTGCTACTCAGCCTTTGCTGTTCGCGGTATTCCTTGATTCTGTGCTGATTTTCCAATGCCGATCTGCCTTCCGGATTTCCGCGAACGGCTGGCGCGTGAACGAAACACTAGGGTGACTACAGATTTCTTCCTTACTGATCCCATATCTGTATATATATATGTTCGCAAATGCATTTGTTGATCCACACCGATCAGTGGATCAAACTCTGTTCACGCACACGAAACCGGCGCAAAGCTTCTTCTTGCGTGTGCATTGTCATCAGGTACCGATTGGCAATTCAGATGGGTTTCCTTCTACGCGCGTTGCCGCCGGTACATTTGTGTGTGTCTTCGCGTGTGCATGTGCGCGAGCTCTCGTTCGTTTGTCGTCTGCTGAACACTGTTACCACCTGTGTAAACTTATTCTTGACTGTTTAAATAAAACATGGTCGTTTCGCGTGCGTGCGTGCGTGCTTGGAAGGCGGAAGGCTGTGACTTCCGTAAGCTTTCTGTTAGAGCGTGTTTACTTCCATGACAAAGTGAGCGAACGAAAAAAATCTACCGCTTTTCGGCACGGGGCGCGCAGGGCGCCGTGTAGTACCCCTCCCCCCCCCTCACCTGTTTGCCATTCACCATGGAGGTCTGGAATGAGGTAAGGCAGAAGGTTTCTCTGAGGGCGCTGCCCGCTGCATCTGTCGGGCGTACATTTATCCCCGCCGTGTTTGCGCTGTTTCTCATCTCTGGTGCTGTTCTGTCTGGTTCACCGTTTGACGTTTATTCCAAGCAGAGTGTTTTAACTCGCCCTATCCTTGTTTGCGCCTCGCGTTCGAGTGTTTGACTTAACATGAAAGGAGCCCAAACGAAGTTTGTTTTCCTTAACTTTTCGTTTGACCCCGTCATATATAGTAGGCCGTACGGTGAAACCGTAATGAGAATTCCACTTCCTGTAGCGGCTTCGCCCTACGTTTTGCCCGGAGCATCAGTAGTACCATCGGTTTTTCGGTGGTGGACACGCAGGAGTCACAATTTCTTGTCGGCCCGGCGTTTTAATGCCATGCAAATATGCAGCGCTCTTGTGCATAGTAATAATTGATGGGATTTTAGAGCGCACCTCTTGGGCAACCGTTCCCGCTGCGAGCGTCGGCGTCCTGCCTCGTAACCATGTGAACAAACACGGCGACAGATGAGAGCGAACGTGGAGCGCAGTGGGGATGAAAAAAACGGCGAGAGCGAAGAAAGCGATAAGGAAAGCGGAGGAGGAAGCTATGGCGAAAGCGTCAGAAGCGTAGTGCCGCGCACGAGGGGCTTTGCGGCGACAATGGCTGCTCGATGGCGCCAAAGTAATGTGCGTTGTCTGTGTGGAAACAAAGCTCTGCGTGAGCGGAGGTTTGTCTGCGGCGGCTGCTGCGAATCGCGCCTACGCGTCATCCCACGTGCTTGCTCTCGCGATCTCCCGATTAGCGAGGCAGTCGCGCCACACTTCGCTCCGTTTGCAACGTGCCGCATGAGACAGAGTGTGCGCGCTAGCCAATATATCGCGAAATGAAAACACAGAGCTGCGCTCCAATTTCGCATTATGGAGTATCGTAATCATCGGTGAATTTTACTGAACACGGCTCTTAAGCCTGTTTCGCATGATGCGATTTTCATCGCATGCGATGAAAATCGCACTTGCACTGTCCATCAGTTGGGCGCAACGTCGCAGCGATCGCTGCGATTTTCTGTCGATATTGAGGCGAGAGTTATTTCGTGGTCTGTTTTGGGCAATGATGTCTCGCTCAACAACTGCATGCGCGGAGACGTGGGTTGCCGAATCCAGTACGTACGCGAAGGGAGAATAAAAAACTTGTACCGCAGATTCCATTCTCCCATGTCTATGCGTTCATTGACATCCTACGTAGCGAATGAGGGGCATCTTCACGTTCGCTTTGAGTTCTATAGACACACCTTTCATCATCATCATCATCATCATCATCATCAGCCTGGTTAGCCCCACTGCAAGGCAAAGGCCTCTCCCATACTTCTCCAACTACCCCGGTCATGTACTAATTGTGGCCATGTCGTCCATGCAAACTTCTTAATCTCATCCGCCCACCTAACTTTCTGCCGCTCCTGTTTGAATCCCACCGATGGCAACGGTTGTTGTGGTCGCACCGATGGTACGACCTGTTGGGAACTCGGCGCTGACGCCCGTGGTTGTACCTGGGTCGCAAGCCCCAAGGGTAGCGTTGGCCTGGCGGCCTGGGGTACAACTGGAAGCATCCGAAGGTCCCGGCAAAGCATGAGTCGACTGGTAACAACAAAACAACTTGTTTATTTTAACATCGCAAAGAGTTGGCGGTCAGGTTGACCGAAGTAGAGAGACGGGAGCGCACTTTTCTCAACAGAAGAAATCGGAGCCCTCCATTTGTGCGTCCGGGGGCAGCTGTTTTTATACTCTCGCAGTTGAGGGCAAGAAGGAACCCCTCAATAGACGAGCACGTGATTGTACAATGGGATAAGGTGACGCATACTGTCGTAGCGCCGCCGGTCGGGCACAAAGACTGGGAGGAGAAGGTGACTCCTACTGTCGTATCGCCTCCGGTCGGGCACAATGGCTGGGAGGAGAAGGTAACTCCTACTGTCGTATCGCCTCCGGTCGGGCACAATGGCTGTGAGGAGAAGGTGACTTCTACTGTCGTATCGCCTCCGGTCGGGCACAATGGCTGGGAGGAGAAGGTGACCCCTGCTGTCGTATCGCCGCCGGTCGGGCACAATGGCACATACATTCACACACGCACATGAAGACACGTGGCATCGGAACATGCCTGGACGCGCTTGGCGGGGAGCGTAGCGGCGACGCCGAACGGGCCAAAATGTCTGCCGCTTTGTTGCAGTCGCGCCGGCTAAACCGCGCGTCGTAGGCGAAACGTAACACTCCCTACTGCGTTTCCTTTCCCTTGGAATACCGCTCGTAACCCTTAATGACCATCGCTTATCGTCCCTCCTCATTACATCTCCTGATGTCCACGCCCATTTCTTTTTCTTGATTTCAACTAAAATGTCATTAACTCGCGTTTGTTCCCTTACCCAATCTGTTCTTTTCTTATCCCTTAACGTTGCACCTATCATTCTTCTTTCCATAGCTCGTTGCGTCGTCCTCAATTTAAGTAGGACCCTTTTCATAAGCCTCCAGGTTTCTGTCCCGTACGTGAGTACTGGTAAGACACAGCTGGTTATACGCTTTTCTCTTGAGGGATAATGGCAACCTGTTGTTCATGATCTGAGAATGCCTGCCAAACGCACCCCAGCCCATTCTTATTCTTCTGAATATTTCACTCTCATGATCCGGATCCGCGGTCACTACCTGTCCTAAGTAGATATATTCCCTTACCACTTCCAGTGCTTCGCTACCTGTCGTAAAGTGCTGTTCTCTTCCGAGACTGTTAACCATTACTTTAGTTTTCTGCAGATTAATTTTTAGACGCAGTCTTCTGCTTTGCCTCTCCAGGTCAGTGAGCATGCATTGCAATTGGTCCCCTGAGTTACTAAGCAAGGCAATATCATCAGCGAATTGCAAGTTGCTAAGGTATTCTCCACCAACTTCCCAATCCAGGTCTCTGAATACCTCCTGTAAACACGCTGTGAATTGGAGAGATCGTATCTCCCTGCCTGACGCCTTTCTTTACTGTGATTTTGTTGCTTTCTTTATGGAGGACTACGGTGGCTGTGGAGCTGCTATAGATATCTTTCAGTATTTTACATACGGCTCGTCTACACCCTGATTCCATAATGCCTCCATGACTGCTGAGGTTTCGACAGAATCAAACGCTTTCTCGTAATCAATGAAAGCTATATATAAGGGTTGGTTATATTCCGCACATTTTTCTATCACCTGATTGATAGTGTGAATATGGTCTATTGTTGAGTAGCATTTACGGAATCCTGCCTGGTCCTTTGCTTGACAGAAGTCTAGGGTGTTCCTCATTCTATTTGCGATTACCTTAGTAAATAGTTTGTAGGCAACGGACAGTAAGCTGATCGGTCTATAATTTTTCAAGTCTTTGGCGTCCCCTTTCTTATGAATTAGGGTTATGTTGACGTTCTTCCAAGGTTCCGGTACGCTCGAGGTCATGAGGCATTGCGTATACAGGGTGGCCAGTTTTTCTAGAACATTCTGCCCACCATCCTTCAACAAATCCGCTGTTACCTGATCTTCCCCAGCTGCCTTCCCCCTTTGCATAGCTCCCAAGGCTTTCTTTACTTCTTCCGGCGTTGCTTGTGGGATTTCAAATTCATCTAGACTATTCTCTCTTCCATTATCGTCGTGAGTGCCACAGGTACTGTATAAACCTCTATACAACTCCTCATCCACTTGAACTATCCCATCCATATTAGTAATGATGTTGCCGGCTTTGTCTCTTAGCGCATACATCTGATTATTGCCTATTCCTAGTTTCTTCACTGCTTTTAGGCTTCCTCCGTTCCTGAAAGCATGTTCAATTCTATCCATATTATACTTCCGTATGTCAGCTGTCTTACGCTTGTTGATTAACTTCGAAAGTTCTGCCCGTTCTATTCTAGCTGTAGGGTTAGAGGCTTTCATACAATGGACACACGTTTTCGAGTGGTCGATACTATATACGAGGTGTTCCATCCCCACGAGACGACTTGGCCTCTTGGAGTCGTCATAATTTTTTTTTTTTGTTGGGTAGCAAAGAAAAATTGCGCGTTCGGAGAAGTTTAAATAATTGCAACCTCGGGCTGGCGCAAATGACAAGACAACAAGGTATCCGAAATTTCAAAGTTGCGCTAAACGCGCGACCGTTTAGTTGCATTCTTTCCTGTCGGTTCTCACGCCTAAATTTCCCGATGCATCTTGAAAGGTTGTCATTTTCCTTTACAAATTTGACATGCCAAACGTGCAGGCTATCGTAGTGTATTTGCTGCGATAACATAATTAACTCCGGGGCTTCAATAAACAGCGTCGTCAAATTGTTTTCGAATATTTCATGCAGGTTAAGTTCTATATCTTCTCTGATGGATGTTCTTTTTCCTGCACAGAAACCAATAAACCTTGAATATGTTGTATACTCTGTATCCATGGTGCACCTGTATTAAGCCTTGCTTTGAACGGTGCTTAAATATGCAGTTACATAACATTATTGGCTTGCTTTATATATAGTGACACAATGACCCTCCTGCAGCGTCATGTAAAACTTGTGCAACAACGCGAAAAGCAGGCAGGCAGCCGGTGCTTATGTAAATGAAAGGGTGGAAGGCGACACGCTACATATATATATATGGGGGAGAGAGAGAGGTAAAAAAGTAAAACTGTGTAGTGAAGTCAGCCATTTGCGTCCGTTGCTGTGAATGACTGCATCCTTTAAGTATAAACGGTTCTTGCACGGGCACAGCTAATCATGTGGGCAGAAATACCCATGCCTAACATGTTTCCAATAACAGTTCCTAATAAGTTTGCGATCACATTTATTACGGTGTAAACCCATGTAACGATATCATCCGTCATTACTACTTTAATAAGTAATGAAGTACTATATGCTACTTGCAAGAACATTTCACCCCGGTATTTTATAAGAAATTCCTGCATTGCAGTTATGCACAATGTACAGTTTATTCAGTAAAGGGCCACAAACAATTTTTTTTGCTGTGACACTCATCTATTGCAATTTTTACCTACAAAAAGTCAAGAATTAAAGAAAGCACAGATCTGTCAACCACGAGGTTGTTTTTCAATTTGTTCACCTGCCACTGTGGCTATGACGTGCACGCAAAATTGCCGCGCGGCTGGCCACTCGAGGCATTTTACGTGTGTTCGCGGGCTTCTTTCACGCTCGGAAAAACTTTTCTGTAGCACGTATTGAGCAACAGAAAGCTGTATCGCGAGTTCTTCATGTCCCTCTACAATTTTGTGATTGGCACTTTTCATCTAATTATAATATTTGATTATAAATTAAGGTTAATTATCTAATTAGGCGGAATGAAAAAATAATTTGAGTGTTGAGAGCAACGGTAAACGTTACCTTGGTTTCGTCCAGCTACGTGGCATTCGCAGATTTTTAAACTCTGCCTAAAGTTAGCTGGGACGCAGCACGCTCCGCGATGCATCCGAACCAGGCTGGCGCTAAGGTTGAATTTCGGAACACAATTTCCATTCCACGTTCAGTAATCACTCACAGATCATTTGCCGCTTTCTTCATTGGCAGACTTAAGTTTTCGGGTTGGTGCTTGTTGTTGCGTGTGGTGCAAGAATATGGCTAGGGGCAGGCACCGCTTATATGCGCACTCACGAGCGCTATAGACGCATCATTTGACGTAATAGTTCTGCAGAAACCCGCAAGGTGGAGGGAAGTAATTAATAAAGGGAAAATTAGACATCCACCCAATCGTAGCACTTGCTACAAAGGAAACCCATACGTGTTCCTCGAAAGAAAAAGCCTCGCAGTTGAAGAAAAATTTGTCCTGGTCAGGGACTCGTACCCGGGACCACCGCCTTTCCGGGGCAGCCGCTCTACCATCTGAGCTAACCAGGCGGCTAGCCGATGGCAGGGCGAAGTCCAATTTATAGACAACTCGAAGCAAGGGCAAGAGTTTGACGTAATAGTTCTGCGGAAAATCCGAAAGGTGGAGGGACGTAATTAATTGTTACTCGTTAATTAATTGGAATTATTTTGTAGCGATTGCTACGATTCAGTGGACGCATCATTTCTCTAGAAGCTAACACTGAGCACGGGTAAGGCGAGGATCTCGTTGCGCTGACTTGACGACTTCGCTGCAGCCGAATTCCTATACTGCGTGTGCAGTGAGAGTAGCTATGTGGGATAGGTCATCTTGTAACATTTTTGTAACGCAGGCAGGACGGCATGGACATGGCACATGAGACAACACACAACGCTGAACAACCAGCTGCAAAGAGCTGTTGTTTACGTACGTTGTGTCTTTTCGCGCTGAACTTCAGAAACCGCCGTTGCGCACTGCAAAACCAATTTAATCTTCAAAACGTTCCTAAATTACAAAAGACGCGCATTATTTGCCCCCTAATAAAGACAGATGACTAATGTTATAACGTACACTTTTTCTTCATTACATTGAAGGAATTATGCAGCGTGTGCCACAAAACCTAGCAGCAAGCAACTTTAGGCGTCGCACCAGTCCCGTTGTTGAAATAGCTATCATGTGAAATGGGCCCTCTAAACGTCGCATTGCGACGTGTGCGGCTGGACCGATTCTCGTCGCTCCAGTTGCAGCCTGTTAAACAGCCTTTAGGTACCCGGTCCTGCGTTGAGCGTCGGCGTGCCTCGGCGTCGTACGTCGGCGTAACCGAGCGAATGAGCACAGCGAAAGATAAAAGGAACGCGGATAGCAGCGGTAGATGAAAGTGCGTGCGACGAAGAAAGTGGAGGAGGAGGTCATAGTGAAAGCATCAGGCAGAAAGTGGAAGAGGAGCGGAGGGAAAATGGCGTGCGCGTGCGCTAAGTTGCCGGCAGCCACGGCATCCGCCACCACCTGGGCGACCTCATCTACACTTCCGAGGGGGGGGGGGGGGGCAAAGTAGTGGGGTGAGGTGGGAAGGGCTACGCTCGTCCGCGGTACTGGCAGTGTGTGACGGGGATCACAGCTACTGCAAGGGGTGATGGCGAGCGGCTACGAGTTAGGCTCGATGTGACGCACCCTTGGGTGTTGTCGCCGCTGACACTGGTGGCACGACTTCCTCGCGACGAAGGGCCTCTCTCATCATTGGCGGAACGAGAGCGTGAGAAGGAAGGCGTGGTGTTGCGCAAGACGGGCTGTACGACGACGATGACTGCGATATGGCGCCGACTTTCACTTTAGGGAATGTCGTAATCGTCGATGAATTTCTTCTTGTCCCGAAATTGCACCGCGGTTGCGGCAGACGCCGTATATTATGGCTCCGGATTAATTTTGACTACCTGCGATATTTTTCTGATTGTTTTATTGCAAGAGCGATTGTATGGGCATTCCAGGCGAATTTCTGTCGTCGGCGTTGCCGTTACTATCCGTACAAATTCTAGTGCGATAACATCGCGGCCGCGTGCCTGATGCTGAGGTGCAAGGGCAAGCTTGAGAAGGTGCACAAGCCGAGAAAGATGATGGCTTCATGCGGTGGCGTCATCGCGCGCCCGCAAGACAGGAAGGCGGGGAGAGTGCGCGGTGTTTTCACGCGCGCAAGGTAGTATTGAGATAGGGGGCAGGCCAGCGGGGAGATGTGCGTGCTCTTGGAGGTCGGGAGAAGGGGGGGGGGGCGATTAGTGCGCATTTTTTTTCTTTTACTCCGGCTGCGGCAGCCGAGCGTGGCCGCCCTCGCTCTACCTTGAAGGCAGTCTGCGAGGGGTTCGAAGGCTAGGCAAACCAAGGTATACCTGATGGCTTCGTGTGCGCAGTGTCCTCGTGTGCTTTGTTCGCATTGAACTGAGATGCAGCACAAAAGAGAACGCGCTCGCCGCTGCTGCCGCGCTTCATCACGCCAGCGTTCTGACAGCGAGGGTCCGCGGTCATCGATTGAGATGTGTTCGTGTTTGCCTGTGCGCTCGTAACAGAGTGCTTGTCGATTAAATTAGTAAGCGAATGTCCACAGCAGTTCATGCACCTTATAAAACTACTACCCTTACTTTCTGTAGCTGACTAATAATTTGCTGTGGCAATCAATCAATGTTTCGCCTTCCGGGCGAAGATTCACTTCTTTTTTTTTTTGCGTTGCACCATTGTGTTCTTGCATTTCAAATTGTTCGTAACGAGGGTGCTGTGGCTCAGAACCGAACACCCGATCTCGCCCCAGATCGGTTGAAACAGTAGTCGCTAGTAAACGGAGGGTATACATTTTGCTAGTGTGGAGTATTTTAGAAACGCTTTGCCGTGTCACTTGGTCTTTGTTAACAGCGAAATTCGTTCTTGCAATTCGTCACTCGGGCATCTGCTGTGTTGCGACGCGTGAATTAATTTGGCCGAAGTGGACACCGTGTCACGCTCGCTCTGGTGCTACTGCCTTTTTCGCTAGCCTGAACAGCGCCCACTATATATCCCGTACTGTTTCTTATATAGCCACCGCCTTGCAGGCACTGTGGCGTGTTGCGCGCTTCGAACAACGCCATATTACTTAGTCGGGCTCTTTCTTCTGCGCAATTCTGCTAACCGCCGTCCTGAACTGCGTTTGTTGTACGTATCAGGGTACAGCGTCGCGGTGTCGTCCAAAACCTCGTTGCGCCGATCATCGCACATCTATTATCGGTGCGTTGGCTCTGGTAAGATTGTAGCCCTGCTCTCACGGCCGCTTATCTTGACGCGGTTTCAAACCACAGTTCACTCCTGAATCTCTTCTTCGCGGCGCCCTCTCGCGCATGTCGGCGTTGAGTGTCCCCGTACGTGTATCCATGTTTCCCTTAAGTGCACCGAAGGTGTCTCACCTAATACTCGCGCGTTGCACTGTTAGCGCGAATATGAAACTACCTCCGTATGTGCCCTGGGTGGCAAAGGAATCCCGCGAGCACGAGAGTGGCTTCTACTCTTGCCTTTTAAACGCAATATGGAGGGCCTTCGCGCAACTACACGCCGCCCCGCGTGGAGCAAGGCGTACGGGGGAACTAGCGGTGTTCTTATCCGACAGCCGCGGCGGTGGAACAGCGTTGACACCTGGAACGCGCAGGTGCGGACCCTTCTTTCTTCTGACGGCTCCCGTGATGTGCTCCCGGAAGCGCTGTCGACTGCCCGCGGCCCTCCTGTCTGTGAGTCGGCGGTGGCTCACCTTTCACTCTTTCTGCTCCTCGGGCGGCAGTGTGTGTTGTGTGCCGACTGCGGTAAGGCCGGGGCAGCTGGGGCGCTTATCTGCCGCACGTCGCGTGGATCACGCGTTCCCGCGGCTTCAGTTCTCGTGGAAGCGAGCGGGACGACCGCGGCGAAGTTGCCGAGTCGTCGTTCCGTTTCCCGCTTTGCCTGATAGTCGCCTTCTCCGCAACGCTCCCTTTCAACGCCCCCCCCCCCCCCCCTCCTCCTCCTCACGCCCCTTTTCCTGTGCCTTGCGTCTGTTCCGTTTCGGGATGGCTTGCAGCTCGGACGACGACCCATCTCCTGTTTCCGTCTGCGTTTCCCTCGCTTCCCGGCCGGGACCGACGACGGCCGACGAAGTATATAGGTAAGAGACGAGCCTCCGATTGGACGCATCGTTTCCAAATCGAGATGCGCCGATGCCGCCGTTTACTTTTTGTTTTGCTGGCTGGATGACGAGCGTTCGAGGAAGAGGGCAGAAAAGGGAGCCACGAATCGAAGGAAGCAAAAGGGGAAGAAAATGGAAAGAAGGGATTCTGGCGTTGCAGGAGGCGCGCGCGGTGCAGATGGCGCGAGCCGGTCTCTGTTCTGTGCTTGTTCTTCAATGTTTGTCGCTTGTGTCGTTAGCTGGGAATTCGTATAGTGCGCGCGCGGGGTCCTGATCGCTCACGGTCGTGTTCGTGCTGGTGGCTCCTAGAATGCTGTGATTGCTTTTTGTTTTCTCTCTCTCTCTCTCTCTCTCTCTCTCTCTCTCTCTCTCTCTCTCTCTCTCTCTGTGTGTGTGTGTGTGTGTGTGTGTGTGTGTGTGTGTGTGTGTGTGTGTGTGTGTGTGTGTGTGTGTGTGTGTGTGTGTGTGTGTGTGTGTGTGATATTCCCTTTTTCTGTATTAGGAACTTTTGCCACTCTTGCCGGAATATTGGGGAGTTTTGGGTTGTAAGCGTTGCGCTGCGCTGAAAAGTTGATACGTTGATAACGCTAGCTGCTCACATTGGTTCTATAGCCTTAGTTTTTTTGCTGCTGCTCACCAGATTGGTCAGCGTTTTAGAGGACGGGATCTGTCGTACGGAACGCTATAGAAAACGCGCCGTTAATGCTATTCTAATATATATGGATAGAGCGAGGTAAGAGTGGCTGCATTGCTCGATTCGGCGGTAGTGCTACTTCCGGTTTTGTGAACGTAACCCTTCTTCACTGTGTTGTTCGTGGGGCAAAACCGTCGCCTTGGTTCATGCAAGTGCTTCTTTGGCTCAGCTCCATTTGCGTCGTCAGTGACGTGCGGTATTGTTGCGTAACGTTATATTTTGACGTTTGTTTCCTTGAGGCCTTTGAGGTGTCAAGATGTGTCATAACGATGGCAGTTTCAAGCGTCTTTCTCGTTGAGTTTCGAAATTGAACGCCCGCCTGTCGTCTTGAATCTAAAGGCTGCACTTCTATGGCTATTTTGCTGTTTCCGAGAGGAAACGGGTGCTTCAGGGACGCGTTCTTGGACTGAAATAAAACCAGGAAGATATCGCGACGCAGGAATGCACTTACTATGGCGCCACATTTCAGTGTCAGCCCACATGTACTGTCTGACGAGTATATGTACTGCCTGACTGGTCGTTGTTGCGTACAACGTCGGTGCTGTGGCCATTGTCTTGGTCATTTAGGAATAGCTCGAGTGTGTTGCTTCATAAGTGTGATTTATACATTGAAAAACACCATGTTCACGGCATGGACTTCACACGTCATAGCGAAATAGTAGGAAATAAGGGCTGGACGATGACCTTTTTTTTTTGTATGCCTTGAATACGTACACATAAATTTCTAAATTCTGTGCTGAAAACAAAAAAAAAAAGAATACGTTTCCGAAGGTTTCTTGATGCCATCGAGATTTGCTGTATTGCCCGCACCACTTAAAGAAAAAAAAAAGCTGGTTATATGTCGCACGAGCTTTCGATCAAGGCGAAAGACAAGTGTCTTTCTGCTAGGTGATTTTGTTGAGTGTGCAAGCCTGTATGTGATTTTTATTGCGATCAGCTTTCGTGACCTGTCTTGTCTTGACAACATCTACTTTCAAATTGTTTAGTGCTCAAGAGGTTGTAAACACAGCTTTCTATCCTGTAGCCATCTGCTGACTGGAGCGTAGATCAATATTTATTTATTGTCTATAAATTTTTATTTATTATTTATTAGTAGACACTGCGGCCCAAGTATGAGTCATAACAGGAGTGAAATAATGCTGAGGCACAAAACAATGTAATAGACCGTCAAATGCAATGAATTAAAGAACTCTTATAAACTCAACAAGTCGCAATTCGCGAATGAATTGCCACACAAGGCGAAAACGCTTTTCGTTAATATACTCTTTTCGCCTTAAAAGGCCCCTCACCAGGTCTGGCCATTTTGAGCTGACAAGCGCAGAAAATACATTGCGCGATAAGGATCGTGTCTGCAAGATATTACATCGCTACGCGTCGCGGAAAGATCTGAAATTTCAAACCGAACTTCAAGGGGTGTACGGTAGCGCGATTAAAAGACGGGACAAAAGAAGACACACAGGGACACACCTGTGTCCCTGTGTCCATGTGTGTCCTCTTTTGTCCCGTCTCTTAATCGCGCTACCCTACACCCCTTGAAGTTGCATTACCAACGAGCCCACAGTGCAACCCTCGTCAAACCGAACGCCGTTTTTCCTAGTAATGATATTGCCGGCTTTGTCTCTTAACGCATACATCTGATTCTTGCCAATTCCTAGTTTCTTTTTCACTGCTTGTAGGCTTCCTCCGTTCCTGAGAGCATGTTCAATTCTATCCATATTATACTTCCTTATGTCAGCTGTCTTACGCTTGTTGATTAACTTTGAAAGTTCTGCCAGTTCTATTCTAGCTATAGGGTTAGAGGCTTTCATACATTGGCGTTTCTTGATCAGATCTTTCGTCTCCTGCGATAGCTTACGGGTATCCTGTCTAACGGAGTTACCACCGACTTCTATTGCACACTCCTTAATGATGCCCGTAAGATTGTCGTTCATTGCTTCAACACTAAGGTCCTCTTCCTGAGTTAAAGCCGAATACCTGTTCTGCAGCTTGATCTGGAATTCCTCTATTTTCCCTCTTACCGCTAACTCATTAATCGGCTTCTTATGTGCCAGTTTCTTCCGTTCCCTCCTCAGGTCTAGGCTAATTCGAGTTCTTACCATCCTATGGTCACTGCAGCGCACCTTGCCGAGCACGTCCACATCTTGTATGATGCCAGGGTTAGCGCAGAGTATGAAGTCTATTTCATTTCTAGTCTCACCGTTCGGGCTCCTCCACGTCCACTTTCGGCTATCCCGCTTCGTGTGCGTCGGGCGTCGAAGGTCGCCCGACCCATACATGCCTGGGTTAGAATAGTGATTGTTGCGAAAGAGTGGGGCTTGCACTCGACTCGGACAATGACTCTTCTTTATCTCTCGTCATCGGGCAGACGGGCCGGTAGAGGGAAAGAGCCTTGCCCAGTTGGAGGGACAAAATTCGTGTGGAACGCATCGCAAATTGAGTGTGTGTCCTGTCGTTTGTCTCGCCACTTCTACGTATCTACGATAGTAATACAAGTATTGAAGAACCCTTGTTGTACGCATAACGCGAACTTCCGTGTTTCCGAACTCGATGCGCAGCCAGAGCGGCCTGGGATTCCCGGCTTTCCCTCGCCTTCCAAAATTTTGAAACAAAGAATCGGCAATTGAAGAGAAGGGTAGGCTCTCTTTCGCGAGAGTGCACGGAAACTTGTCCGCTAACCGGCTTAGTATCGATCGCAATAGGAGCCATTGTTATACCGCGTCGTTCTCTGCAGCCCCCCCCCCCCCCCAAGAGAAAAAAGCGGAAGGATAGTAGTCGGGGGTACGTCTCGGCTTCTACGGGAAAAGATAGGGGAAAAACAGAAAGGGTGGCTATAGGCGGCTGGCCTAGCCTATATTTTAAGGATTCGTCGTCTTCCTCCTCCTCCTATTCGTCGAGGCGAAAAGGGAACGTGTCCGCCTGCGCCTCGCCGACCTTTTTTTGGAGGTCTCGCTGTGGATGTGCGGCGAGTTTGAGCGCCCGCGCTGTATGCCGCCCGCTCGGGCTTCCTTTCGCTTCTCTTCCCGAAATGTGGAGCGCGCCGTTAAGCGACCGTACACGTACCGCACCCTCCCCCCATTCCCCGCCACTTCGACCTTGCGAAGCGTGACAGGGAGCCTTAAGAAAGCGCGCGGCCTTTTCCTTTGGCATCTCCCTATGCGTGCGTGTGTGCGTGTGTGTGTGAGAGAGAAAGAGAGAGCGTGTGAGCGCGTATGTTCGTCCTGCCTATGTGCTCTGTTCCATTCGCTTGGTCGATTCTTCGGCGCCAGGGCGAGGAGGCAAGTAAGGACTCCCTCCCTCTGTCTCTCTATCTCTCTCTCTCTCTCATCCGCGCGTGGTTGTGTTTCGAACTCGGTCCCGCCCGTCCGCCGCCTTCGTACATACTGAATGAGGAGCAGAAGACGCTGGCCGAGAGCAATGCCTTCCTGTCTAAAGGTTTCGATTTCCAGCTACTGCCAGCCGTGCGAATGCACGTAGCGGGAACAACGATTAGTCTATTTGCGTGCTTTGTTTGTTCCCTCGAAATTTGGTGGTGTTGCGAGTGTCTCGAAGAAAGGAGTAAAGCGAACGCAAAAGTTGTGTGTACTCTGCACGGCTCTACGACCGCTAATTTTGCTACGTCCCGTTGTGTGTTCATCACATCAGTGGTTTGGGCTTCGGATTCAACGACAGGGAATGAATGTGCACGAGACCACGTGCCCGTTTATTTTCCAGCTGTGTATGACAGGACAGACGACACTGTAAAGCAGCGGTTAGACACTAAGGCCGCTACCTTGTACACGTTCGAAAAGCCGACGTTCGATTTCGCCTCGCGCGATTGTCCAGGCTGCGCCGATATCGCGGCCTAGGCCAATCTAGTCCAATCGCGTGAGGCGAAATCGAACCTCGGCTTTTCGAACGTTGTTAAGAACGTGGAGGCGCTGTTAAGAACGGCCTAGCTGAGGTGCAAATTTTGCCAGCCAGTTGCGACAGTGGCGTCAACTTTCTGAGAACGCCACCGTTACGCTCTAGCCTCGTCGCCGTTGTGACTGAATGCGATCGGCGGACCAACTATTGTTACTGAGCCCACCACCGCCGCCCTGGTCTGCTGCGAGCGGGGGAGTGCTCGAGGGAACGTAGATTCGAGGCTCCTTCCCACGCGCCGTCCAAGACGCACCCGGCCGCACTGCGGGGGTCAGCTCGGGGAATAAAAGGCACCTTTCCTGACACAAGCCCCGAGTTCTACGAAGTCCGTCTGACGTCGGCTCCGGACCGTGAACCTGTGCGGTGTGTGTGTGTAAGCCGTCCCGCAGAGAGGCGGCTTGTTTACGATGATGGGCGAACGTTTCCGTCACCTTCGGATCGAGGGGGGACCGTGTGTTTATAAACCGTTTGGGCGGCTGCTCAACACTCTCTCAAGCAGTCATGTTAGACTGATGTACTTTCTCAAGCAGTCATGTTAGACTGAGGTACTTTCTCTCGCAGTTATGCTAGACTGATGTAGGTACTGTAAATAAACCCATATTCCTCGTTCCCGATGAGAAGCAGTCCTTCCCTTCATCAACGTCCTCAGCGTAGATAAGTTGGAAGGCGGCATGGGCCAGCTACCGTCTAATTCCTGCCGGACTCCAATCTTGACAACGGGTTACAAGCGATGGGATTGAGCCCCCAATCCTAACAACGTGTACAAGATAGCGGCCCAGAACACGAAATGCTCCCGAGTGATGCCCTGCAGCGCGTGAGTGCTGCAGACGAACACGGTGTACATGTTAGGTCTAGCTTAGGTAGCAGACGTTTTGTGGACTTCTTGTTGTTTAGAGCCGGATTACTCCGCGGTGAATTTTTAAGCTCTCTCAACACGGAGGTTTTGATAGCTGGCAGTGCTAGATGTTCTTCGCAGTTGCACACGACGTCGTGCTGGTTATGAATGCGTTATAGTGTCTTCGTCCTTGACTGCTCCTTCCTTGGGGAATCTCAGCTAATTAGCTCCTCGCGACGATGGTCGTACACGTCCTGACTTCACATGAACGCTGTATATAGAGGGCTGGTTCTTGTGCGAGTTCGTGATTCTTTGTGCGGGGACGCACTCAAAAGGCCCGGTCTGTGAGCAAGGCACGCATATAGAGATACACAAAAGCACGTCTAGCAAATGGAGGCATTATTCGAAGAATCATGGATACAAGAGGAATAATATCAGCGAAGGTGTGATTCAGTGCACCGGTTGTTTTGTTGTGGCATGGAGAAATGCGTTTCCGAAACTCAACAGCAAGATAGACAGTGAGCATCCCTTTGGCTTTGCAAGTGACGCTCGATCGTCCACTTCTATAGGGGAAGCACGTCAACGATATTGAAGCGCGTATATCTTGAGAATTTTTTTTTATTGGGAGGGAGGGGGGAGGGAGGTTGCCTGATAGGGCGGCTAATGCGAATGTTAATAAAAACATGTCTGTTGGATTTCATGTTAATTGCAAGCTGTTATGAGCCTTTGGGTACTGATGACGTGTTTCTCCTAAAAGGGGGCGAGGCGAGCCTGTACTTTACCTAGCACGTTAAATGCAACAAACCTCAGTTGGTCGCTCTTTTCGATTCCGTATGTCTCTTTGTATGTATGTATGCGTCTCATTCATAGTCATAAAGGTGGGGTTGGGGAAGAGAGGTGTTGTTTGTCGAAAGTTCACAACATATATGAAGCGAAGGAAAACGGTAATTATTATTACAGCGAAGAGTTGGTACTACTACATAAGCACTCGAAAACGTACATACGCGTGTTCTCTGAAAGCACATAGGGGAAGGTATTTGTTCTTTTAATTTTAGGGACAATGCAAGCGAAACCCGCGTAGTCTCTGGCATTTAGAGCGCGCCGCACAGCTGTGCATAAGTTGTGGGCATATTACGCGCTGCGGGACTGTATCGCATCGCTCACTGCGTCGGCCACGACCGGGCGGAGGCTGCAGTGCGCGACGAGCCCTCTCTCCTTCGGGCCCACCCACCCATCCCGCGCCGTCTCCGTCGAGCGAGAAGGAACGTTGGGCTCGCTGTGCCTCGGTGCCTCATGGTGCCAGCAAAAGAACTCCCTGCATCGCGAAACTCCGCCGCGGGCTTGACGCGCGCGCGGCAGAGACAGGGTCGCGCACCCAAGCGATTTGTCTTCGTTGCACGCGTGTCCGCGCATGCACGCGACGCGCTTCTTCCTGTGCCATTGCTGCGCATAGCTAACTATAAACAAGCGGGGGAGGAGCGCCAGGAATGCAGAAGCGGCGGCGGCTGCTGCTGATGCGGTTGCTTTTGTGTTGCTACTGTGTAGCGCGGGTGGGGGACTGCGCTGTCGGTGACCGACTACGTTAAACCGAAGCGAGAGAGAGAGAGAGAGAGAGACCGCGCACACTCCGCACGCGCGTCGGTACTTTCCCTGCCAAAGTACGGCGAGAGTCAACGCTCGTATACGTCCTCGTCGCAGGATAAAAGCCTGGCTCTTCGTAGAAGGAGAAGATGGCGCGTGGTGGTGTGTCAGTTAAGAGAGCAAGAGGGAATGTGACAGACGCTCGCCGGCGCTCGGGAGTGGCGAGTGCCTTTAGCGGCTGCTCGGCGTGCTGTTGCTGCTGCACTACCGCGACCTCGTCGCGGTGTTCGGCGGCGTGATTGTACTAATGGCGCGCCCCACTGAAGCCGCGCGAGCGGCTTAATTAGCTGGCTGCGAGGCAGGAGAAGCTCTCTTGCCGCGTTCCCCGTCCTTCCGCCGTATACTTGGGACGCCGGCAGCCTCTCTCGAGGCTTGGGAGAGTGGCCCTCAACGTGCACGACGGCCGCGACCGTAACCCGCCTTGAGTGCATAGGTGCGCCGTTCGCGCGTCGTTCGGCGGCTGTGCTCGGTCGTGCGCGCGATCTTGAGTGTCGGAGAGCACACGGGCGCGCTGTGGTATCGATCGGAACGGATGCGCTGCTGCTGAATTATTCCTGGGAACACGCTTAAGCGGGAGAACAGTAGAAAGGCGCGAGACGGAGAAACGACAGGACGAGAGGCGCTTGGGGGTTGGACGAAGATGAATTGTCGCTTCGTGGTATAGCGCGTAACCTTCAGCTTAGTTGGCGCGCGTGTTTGATCGACGGAACCCGAATGCAAAACCAGTAGCGTATACACGGGTGTATCAGCGAACACTTCCGAACTTTCTAAAAAGAAAAAAAAAACATTGCCTGTTGCAAGGTGGTCTACTCGAAGAGGAGGACATTACTGGCAAAACTAATGAAATGCATACTCGACTAATTAATAAAACTTCACTAATTAAGTATTTGAATAGTTACCTTATGTCTCATTTTGCAATTTAGAAATTCTGGCGGTTGAGACTGTAAGGCATATCCAGTCGAAAATAATTGCGTGGAGGTCCATTTACGAGATATGCGCGGTCAAACTTGCTGTAAAAGAATGCACGGTCGTTCCACTTACTTTCTTAAGAAACCGTCGTTTCATGCATTGAAGCGCCTAAGTAACTTGAACGTCAATTCATTTCTCCGTGAAGCTCGGGAAGTTAATGTCTCGACACTTGTCATCCTGAGAATATTCAAATTGGATTCGCAATAACGAATTCAATTGGAACGGTTAGAAATTGTAAATTGCAATATGGCGCCGTAAGGTAATTAGTTAAACACTTCATTAGTGTATTTTTATTAATTAGTCGAACATGAATTTTAATGCTTTTTTTTTTTGGCAAGTAGTATGCGCCTTTTCGAGTAGACCAGCCCATGGACTAGAACTGTGCTGCCTGCCGCGCGCAACTTTGTGAAAAATAAGATTGAAAGTGTTCGTTGAACCACCCGGTATTTCAGACCGTGAATAAAAAAAAAAAAGCGGGGGGGGGGGAGGACAGGGGGAGGGATAAATGGAGAGAGAGAAACGATAATCGACGTTATCGCGAAGTTGCTTCAGTACTCAGCGTTCTTCCAATGCGTCCAATGCCAAGTTATCCAAGCTCAACAGCGCTGTGTCCTGTCTTCGTCAGTCACGTCCCGATTTTCGCCCCCTCTCTCTTTTTCAGTTGAAGACGCGTACCAACTAAAGTCGATACCGCGCATTCAGACGTTAGTGCGAGTCAAGAGGCTCGAAACGTGAAGTTTAGTCAAACAGGCAAGCATAACAGTCGTTGACCTTCGATAGCTGTGGTGTACGGGTGCACTGTATATGAGCAAAACGTATGGCGCACGGTGCTTCTCTTCGTCGATCCGCTTTAATTATCCCGCTACATTCTTCGCGGCACCGCGTTCGCGCTCGTAATGTAAAGACGGCCTTCACGACAATGTGCGCCGTGCCTGTATTCTGAATTGCCGTATTCTGCACGGTGTACCGAGGCAGAATATTCATCGCCGCACTCTTGTAAATCAAGCTGCGTTGTTCTTTTCGCCTCTGGCGGTGTTTCTGTCGCTTCATCCTTTTTTTTTTCTTTAGCTCGTTCGTTTCTTACGCGCTTCATCATTTCCCGTTTGCCTTTCATTTTGCGAAACCGCAGGAAAATCTGCCCTTTTCTTTTTTCTAAAAGAAGAAGAATTAATAAAGAAAAATGACGTGGGATGCATTGAAGTGCGAGCCCCCGGGCCCATGTACTGCTCTCTCGCGGTTTGCAAGCACAAGGCAGGTGAGGGAACCAACCCTTTGCGACTCCTGTGGCTGGAAATGAGCGTCGTTGCAGATGACGTCGTGGGGAAAGAAAAAAGGAAGACTGAAAAAAAAAAAAAGAGACGAAAGCACGTAGCGATATGTATAGTGCTCAGCCAAGGAAACGCGACGGAGAATACCTGCTGAAAGCCTCTTGCGATCCGCGCGCCCGCACCATATGTTCGCTTTGCGCAGCTCGCGCCCGGCGCTGCGTATAGCATCGTTGTAGGTGCGAATGCGCATTCGAAACGCGCCGCAGTCATCTTTTTTTTCTTTTTTTTTTTTGCGTGAGCTGAAACGAGATAAAAAGAATCGCCTCCTAGGGCGCCTTTCTCTACTTCCTCCTCCTCTGCTTCCTCTTCATCGTTACTCTGCGTCTTTTTCGGGCTCGTTCAGCTCGCTGCCCTCACCCCCCCCCCCCTCCCCTAAAAAAATGACGTTGTCGTTTTCCCTTCTCGAGGTGCGCGGCCTTCTTTTTCCGCTGGCTTGGCAACCATGAAGCCGTCGTTATAAAAGCTTCATTTTTTGTTTCTCTCTCTCTCTCTTCTTACGTGCCCCATTTGCACACAGCGCCTATCCCGCTGTTGTTTCCTTTCCGTTTCTCTCTCCTTTCTCGAGCTTGCGCCCAAGGGAAAGAGCGCGCGTTTTTCGTGGATGGCGAGCTCCCAAATCGTCTGGCGCCTCATTCGGACTTGGGAGAGCTTCTTCCTTCCCTCGTGATGTTGCACCCCCGGGAACTCGGGGTCTCTCGGCGCCGGCGGCTTATACACCGTTTCACGCTGGCCCTGCCTGTTATAACTGGGGAGTCCGCTTGTTGGGAGCTCGCTCGATCGCTCGTCCTCCTGCGCATGGAGTATACAGTGCATGGCGCGTCGTTTGCCCGCGAAAGGGCCGTCGAGATTTCGGAGCTTCATCCCGCTCTTGAGTTTGCTCTCTTTCTCTGAATCGGTTGCTGCTCCTGCGGCCGCGCCAGATGCACGCTGCTCACCGTAGGACTGAGCAGTGGCAGCGGCTCAGGCAGCGGCATTTTTAAAGCTGTAGGGATGCCTCTCGTCTCCCCGCTCCATTCCTGTGCATCGGGGCAACGGTATAGGAAACGATTATAAATAGCCGAGTGACGTCTCGGAAGAGGATGGTTAGATATTTGGTGTCTGTCTGTCTGTCTGTCTGTCTGTCTGTCTGTCTGTCTGTCTGTCTGTCTGTCTGTCTGTCTGTCTGTCTGTCTGTCTGTCTGTCTGTCTGTCTGTCTGTGTATGTCTGTCTGTCTGTCTGTGTCTGTCTGTCTGTCTGTGTATGTCTGTCTGTGTATGTCTGTCTGTCTGTAGGTAGTTGGGTATGTAAGTAAGTATAGGTATTATTATTATTATTATTATTATTATTATTATTATTATTATTATTATTATTATTATTATTATTATTATTATTAGCTATTGCGCTGATCGACGTAAACAGTCAGACGGGGCTCAACGGAATCATCTACATACAACAGAATGATCTACATATGAACCCCCCCCCCGCCGCCCATCGCTACTCGTTTTCTTTTTCTTTAAGATGGAAAGTGAATCGGTGTTTCACTTGAAATGAAAACCCGTGTATTCCTGCTTTCTGGCTCTCTCTATATATATACATTGTCGAACACCAGTCAATCAGTCAACTGAACTTCTCCATGAGAAACGTGGGGGTCGCCGCAAAGAAGCTGTGAATTTCAGCTTGACGAGGCCCATTGATACTTTGACGCTGTACGCTATTAAGTAGCATTTGGGCAGGGAACAACAAAACATACTGGGTAAATCCAAGCGCTATGAAAAAATAATTAGAAAAGAGGCGCACTTAAAAGGAAAAAAAAAAAGCGGGGGTATAACTCAGATCTATCACCGCGAGAAGCCTAAACATGTGTCCTCAGTTCTTGAAGTATTCACTGCGGCAAGTGTATATGTGGTCGCACATATTCTTTCTTTAAGCGAGACGTGCTGTGAATCGCAACTTCGTTATTTTCATTATATATATTTCTTTATTTTCTTGCGCTTTCCATGGCGGCCCCACCCAGTGCGTTATATATTGTCATGTCCGAGTTTCTAGCTGCATATCCGACAGGGGGCGGGGGAGGGGGGAGAAGTAAGTATTGAGAAAAAGAAAGATGGAGATAGGCAGGGGGTAAAACAGGATCAAAAAAGAAAAAAAGAAGGAACCTCTGAAACTTTTCTCAAACGAGCACTCGCAGTTTGATGCGATAAGCTAACGTGTCGCCGCTGCCAGCCGTATATAGTAAGTATCATGCAGAATAAGACGGCGTTGTCTGGCCGATATAAGTCGAATAAGCTCGCTATGTTCGGCTCGCCCCCGCAGTCGAGCTTCGAGGCCGATATATGGAATCACGAGCTGCGACGAGCCGGAGGCTTAATTCTATGTCGGTTTCCTCGTGGCCGCAAGAGAGGGAGAGAGTTGACGATTCTCTCTCTCTCGACTATAGCCGTATAAGTAAGCGGGCGGGCCTGCTTGTGTCGCCGAGCGCAGCGTCTGCTACGTGGCCTCGTTCCATCATTCTTAAAAGATTGAAGCGGCGCTGGCGTCCAAGCCGATGCTGGGGATTTCGGCTGTTATTGCCGCCTTTGTTTTAATTTTTTTCTTTCCGCCCGCTCTGCGCCTTGCTTGCCTCCACCTTCTGTTCTCCGGCGCACACCGCCTTCTTCGTGTACTCGGCTTAGGGAGAGATCGCATGCGCGGCATTGCGTCAGCGCCATGCGCGCTGTGCGCGCGGCATTTTGACTATCGATTCCGTTCGTGCCGGGTTCCTGCTTGGAGAAGGGCGTCTGCGGTGCGCGCGTGTTTAAAGGAAGGTCCTGCATAATAATAATGCAGAACCTTTTACAAGCTTACCCAAGCCTCCGCACTCTAGGGAGTGCAGCTCGGTGTGCGTGTGTGTCTGTAGAGAGAGGGAAAAAAGCAGGGAATATTCGTGCGTGTTAACGTAACATTTATTGCGTAGTGCCGACCGTGGTGTAAACGGGGAATTCTTGGATGGCTACCGCTGACAATCAACTGACTTATATCGGCGCAGCGCAGATGGCTTCGCTGCGCTGGCATTCGCGCGGGAATGGAAGTGTTCACCGATGACGCTACGAAAGTAGAGCTTAAGTGCCCTATATAGATAGTGTGGTCGGTCGTGTGGCCGAATAACGCGACGGGGAGCGTATACCTTGTAGGAGTTGGAGGACGTCGGGATGAAAACTGGAGGTTTATTTACATTACTTACAGTGAGATGACCAAGAAATTAAGTCATAGAAGTCATTAAGGGCCGGCAGCAACTCGGACGCAAGAAGCTCGAAAGAGATGAATCAAGGAATGCTCTCTTGCTGCTCCCGGTCTCTGGCTTTTAAGCCCTTCGGTGTCTCGAAGTCACGTCACGTTCGGCCAATCGGCGAGCCCGCTCAGGTGACGCCATTTCCGGCCAATCGACGAGCCCGCTCAGGTGTCATCTTCGGCCAATGGTAGGAGCCCGTGCTATTGTGTCACACCCGGCGGAGAGGGTCGCTCCTTGGGCCCCGATTGTCAGAGGACTTACTTCTCTCAGCGGTATTGCCTTCCCTGCTTGCAATGCGCCGTCACAATAGGCGGATGGGGGCGATGCTGCCAGGGTTTCACGGTGCATTACAGCCGTCTTGCTTCGGGACCCACTTTACCTGGAACAGTGCCAGGTCCTCGCTACACTTTCGGGAAGAGTCAAGCAGTGAATAGCTCCAGATGCGGCATACGAGGTGGGGGCGCCAACTCGTTTGCACGTGCCGCGCCTCGGGAATGTGGTATACGTGCTTCTGCGCTCCTTAATTAGCTGTGGCGCGATTCGATGTGGTCTGGTGAACTCGAAGGAGGCTCAGGAAAAGGTCCCGTATCTAACAACCTACCGCTCGCAGTGCCACGGTTCGACATACCCGCAGCGCCCTCACCTTCTGGATTTATTTGTTCGCCTTCGTGGTGGCGAATGCGAGCACTCTTATCAAGAGTTTCGATGTGAGGTCGCGATTTCCTTCCAGCAGCCATATATACCTCAAAAGATGCCTTTACGCGGTCTGGCCCGATTCGTAATATCCGAAAGTCGGCACGTGTGTCGCTCGAGCAACTGAACCGTAGCCTGCAGACACACGACGCGCAGCTGCTTGTATCGCGCGTCTTCGTCGGCATTAGTCCACGTGATCACGTCCACTGCTGGACAAAGGTCTTCCCCTGTGACTTACCGCCGCATTCACAATCCAAACTTATGACTTAAGTCAGTGAACAGCCCTCAACGCGTTTCAAGAAACAACCTTTTACTTATCGCTGAACTTTTCTCGTACTTATGGTCGTGATAAGTAAGGCTCGGTTAAGGTAGCCTCTGACCTACTTTAACGCTCCCTTGTAAACAAACAAAATGACGGCGATGGACGACTTCGAGGAGTTTGTTGGCTACCTGGATCGCCACGAAGAAATATCGACTGGAGCAGCCTTCGAATACGCATCGCCGCCGCGTCGAGTAGTCAGGGATCGCTTAAATCCCATGGAGCTTTACAATGACTACGAGTTTTTGTGCCGATTTCGATTCAGAAAAAGTGCCGTGCAGCAGCTGCTCGCAATGCTGCCTCTGCGGTAACGCACCGACGGACGTGGGTTGCGATGGCGTTGCGCTGCAGAGTACGAGTGTCGCGGTTCTGGTTCCAGACCGCGGCGGCGGCCGTGTTTCGTTGGACGGCGGTGTTGCGTGCCGTGCTTATTTAGGCGCACGTTAAAGAACCCCAGGTGGTCGGAATTATCCGGGGCCATTTCCACTGCGGCGTTCCTCCAAAGCCCCGCGGTGCAGTTTTGGTGACGTTAAAGGCCGCAAACTTGCTTAACCGTTTTCTTGCTCCCGCCGATTCCATCCGATTCGAGCAAGTTTTCTAATCTCATCAGATCATCTCATTCTCTGCCGTCATAGACTGCTCTTATTCCTTTACCTTGACACCCGTTCTGTTAATCTATAATAAACCACCAGTTATCCGCTCTGCGCATTGCGTGAACTTGCTCCACCGCACTCGTTTCTCTTAATCTCTACTTGAACATTATCCTGCGCACCTCTTTCCGCTCCATAGAGCCGTCTTCCCGTCTCCTAGATACCTCTCCATATATATATAACTATGGTAGGTGATGACGTGCAGGGGGGGGGGGGGGGGGGGGCAAAGAAAGATAACACGTATCGTGGTTATCGTATGAGGAACACTTTGCTCTGACGTATTTTTCGTGGTGTGCAAAACTGTGTCAGGCCTTTAGCGCGTAGTTTGCTTTTCAGACAGTTTAAATAGTCTATGGCGACGGTTTCGTCTTGGCTTTCCTCGGCAATGAAGCGCGCTCCGTCCTGCTTTCTCCGTCTTCATTTTGTGAGCAGTGGTTCCGCTTTTATTGGTTCGATGCGAAATTTTTCACGGAGCGAGTGCCTGAGTGACACGACGTTACCATCTAATTTAGTTGCGTCCTTCGTGAGTGACGAAAGGCTGGAGCAGGCAGATGAGGTGGTATCTGAGTAGGGCAAGATGGAGCCGGTGTTGGCTTGGTTCATTTAAGAGCAATCGAGCGATACACAACTATTACACGTACATACCTACCGACACTCCTGATTTTTTCGTGAACTTGGGGAATTTGGGATCGTTTTACGATTCTGCGTATGTTCCGTCAAGTTTTACGAAAAATTCTGTTCCCCCCCCCCCCAAAAAAAAAAACAAATATCGCTCGTTGGTCTCTGAACTTCCCGTTGTAAGTTTTGCTATGGCGAAAGGGTGCAAGAGGCGCGCTTGCTTCGACCAAGTTGGTACTGGCAAGGTTCTGAAGCTTACGAAATCTCCACCAGCAAAGTAGCTGAAAGAGTTATCTTCACAGTTACCTGTGTTGCGAAAAAGCTAAAAAAGAAAAGCGTTTTAATGTCACTCCTGTCTGTTGCAACTTTGGTTTTCTTGTGCTACGTCTAGAGCTAAACCACCGTTAATAAAAAAAGAAATATCGGGAGATTTTTGCTCAAGAACAAAGAGCGTAACGGCGCTCGCTCCCACTTGCAAAAAAAAAAAAAGCGTTTTTTTTTTCGTGTTGTCGTGAACCAGTTGCCGAAGAAGGTCTTAAAAGAGAAGCTCGCATCGTCGTGACGCCTGTTGAAAACCTGATCCAAGAAGGCAGTCGAGTAGAATGGTAGTCCGGTGTGGGCCAGCCGTCTCCAAGTTGACTGGTCGTTTTGAGCGACGTGACTCTACCGGATTCGATTTGACGTTCTCCAACCTTCCTAGGGAAAAAAAGTGTTAAAAAGAAAGTGTACATGTATGCAGGCGAATAGAAAGCTTAGTCGCATTGAATGCGTATACTTATATTGGCACTTCAGCTTAAGCAGGCATGACGTTTGTTGCGTTTTGCTTTTTTCTTCATCTACTTTTTTATCCTGCCATCTCCCTGTCCCATATCCTCTTGCTTTGCTTTTCACACCAGTGCCGCTCCTTCGACCTTTCGCCTTTATTTAACATTTCTTGGATGGTTGGTTCGTCTTCCCCTTAACGTTCAGAAATTCTGGAGACGCGCGGTTTAAAGTAGAAATAGGTGAGAAAAATGAAAACAATGAATGAAGGAATAAATAAAGCTCGCAGGGGTCGTTTTTTCTCTGACTGTATGTCTTGTAGGGTATGCCTTTCTTTCTTTTCTTTAAGCGAAATAATAAAAAAAATGACTGTACGTGTTCGCCTTTCACTCTGTCTTTCACACACACGCACGCACGCTTGCGTACACACACGCGCACACATTAAAATTCCTCGTCGCCAGTAGCCTGCTTTCTTCTCCGCTTGATTTCGTTCACCATCTTACTTCATCGTTTCCTTTTCCTCGCTACGGTGTTTTTCTCCCTGATCCTCCAACTTGCCCCGTCACCTTTTCTCCGCGCCGTATAAGTGTATGTACACTCGATTCCTGTTTACACGGGCACGCAGCTCACACAGGCACTTCTCGCTTCACGTTTTCTTTTACTCTCGTACCTTCTTGCTGGCCTCCTCCTCCTTCCGTGCAGCATTCAACTATAGGCTGCCTCCGAGAGGCAGCGGCGCACCCATTACGTCACTTCTGCCTTTGATACCAGGGGGCTCTTGCGAGGAATCTCCTCCGTTGTCGTCTGCTTCTGTTCATCTTTCTTTTTTTTTTTTTTTGCCGGTTTGGCAGGTGACATTTTGTGCTGAGTCACGTCGAACGTGACTTTTGTGCAAGAATCGGCGCTCGGCCGGACACCGTGGTCTGGCGATCACTAAGATTTTCAGCCTCGTTTTTTTTTTATTTTTCTCTCAGTTTACCGCTCTCCCAACGGGTAATGCTGACGTCCTTTTTTATTATTGTTATTATCTACCGAGGACAGCGCACGTCCGCGCGTAGAATTTATTGCGTTTGACCAGACCTCCCCCCCCCCTTTTTTTTTCCCGTGCAGTAAATGTAAATTGTTCCTTCGTATATGGATTTCTTTTTGGTATTAAAATGTTACACGATAAAAAGTGCAGGTTGGACCATAGTACGAAGCACTCAACGCTATAGCTATAGTGCGCTCCTGCAGGGCGACGGCTTTTGATTTTTTCTTTCTATTTTCAACTGTTTCGATATACGAACAAAGTGAAAGAATAGGAAAAAAAAGAGTGAAGGCGACGTTAAGTAGGTGTGCACAAGGCCGTTGTTTTACCCTTCTTATCTTCATTTTTTCCATCGCTGTGCTCTTATCGTAACCTAGAAGTCATCCTTCCACGATGGGCCGATCAAAATGGCATACCCCTCCCCATTATTTTTCTCTTCGTCTTACGTTTTTTATTAGACAGGCTTGGTTGTAGGAATCACCAGAATCGAAGGGGCATGCATAGCGGCTGTCGTTTCTTTAAACAACACGTAAAGCTTTATTTATTGACATGGACCATTGGTCGCCCTTTGAACTGCTACTTGGAAGACCCAGCATTGAATTACGAGACAGTGTGGAATCGCTATATTATTTTGTTAATGTTATTTTCGAATTGAATAGGCGTGTTCGATGAAAACGACCTGCAAATATTGAATCCAGTACCGAGTATTTACGATTTCTAGACAAAGTGAAACATAAAAGTTTCGTGGAGTCTCTCTGGCTAGAACAAGCTTATTTACGTTATCTAATATATATATATATATATATATATATATATATATATATATATATATATATATATATATATATATAATATGTATTCCAGAAGAAACAGTTCTGGATCCGGGTAAATATTCACAGTGAAGTAGACGCGCGTATGAAGCGGTTTATTGACGTTTCGGCCGGGGTCCGGCCTTCATCAGAAGGATGATGAAGGGCGGACCCCGGCCGAAACGTCAATAAACCGCTTCATACGCGCGTCTACTTCACTGTATATATATATTATATATATAATGTGTGTGTGTGTGTGTGTGTGTGTGTGTGTGTGTGTGTGTGTGTGTGTGTGTGTGTGTGTGTGTCGTTTACTGAATATCAGAATAACATTAAAAATAAAATTTCGGGGCCTTATAATTGCGTTCTGCTTCATATATTATATAGTCTGTTTAGTCACGAGCGGGCGTGTCTGCGCGAGACTCGGGCAGATGACGTGACGATCTTCCCACGCAGAGGGATGCACATATTGCAGGGAGACTTGCGAGTGTGGCAGCGATAGTACTTTTGATTAGCGCTGTCAAGTACAAACGGAAGGTATACGTAGGCCAACTCTGTCATTGCGAGCCATGATTTGCAAGAAAAGCGCGTGGAGTGTGTGTCGTGCCGTATCGAAACGCAGTAGAGCTGCCAGTCTATAGCACGCATTGTCACAATTTTCTCGTGATAGCAATTATATGGACACTTCAGCAGCATTTCTGCCGTCGCCGTCGCCGTGAGGTTCCGTATGAGTGAAAGCGCGTGAGGGTGAGCCGGCGAACGCGGTTCAATCTCGCGTGCGCGAGCGAGGAACGCGGCCCGGATGCGTGCCCTCTCCTGCGGCGCGCGAGGCAGTGGGCCGAGGCGAGGGAGGAGGGACGTTCTTCGCCGGCGGCTGCTAGGGGGCCTCGATGTCCTCCTCGCCCGCCGCTCCGCACAGAGTGGAGACAACCGCGGCGTATACTGCGGCGTTCAAATTCAAATTCAAATTCAAATTTTATTTTGCCACCATGGTACAGATGATGGCGGGGACCCGTAGTAAAAGCTGCCGTTGGACAGCTTGACAAGGCCACGGGCCCCCACTTTGACAGCAATACAGTGGTTGTTTTTCTTTCCCTTTTTTTTTCCCTTTTTCTTTCTCCTTTTTTTCACACACACGAAAAAGAAAAGAAAATACAGGAAATACAGATAACAAAGGAAAAAAAAAAAAAAATACATATAGCAGAGTTGTTATCCGGTTACAGTAGTCAGCATAAAATCAACAGCATTGTCCTGGCTGGAAAGAAAACTTACAATGATGGTGAAAGAAAGAAGAATTGGGTAGACAAATCACAGAAAAAAAAAAAAAAAAAAGGTTAGGTGTAGTGTAAAAAATACTCGAACAGTTTGTGGCGTGTTTCAACGCCACAAACTGTTTGTGGCGTGAATCAACGCGATTCGCGTTGACCACGCGAATCGCGGACGCGGTAGTAGACGCCTTTGTCGAGCGCTGTAGGAACGCGTTGCCGGTGCTCGTGCGGCTTGAAAGCGGTCTGCGACGTGGCGAAAGTGCGCGCCCGCGCGGGCCTCATCTTCATAGCGATCTGCGATGTTTTGCATGGTGCGCGTAGTGCCGGTAGCTTCGTATGTGCTGTGCTTTCGACGTTTCGTACGCGTTGAAGCGACAGATGCACGGAGGTCAATTGGCTCGCTGCTGCTGCCGCGATTCATAACTCCAGCATTTTCACAGTTTCCGCTGTAGTCGATCGATGTTTGTTCATGTTTACCTGTGCGCGCGTGACACGCGCACACAGCGCGTGCGCGCTGGTTAATTTAGTTAAAACACGTTGACGGGCTAGTTGGTTTGAATCCATGATAGAATGTGTTAGCGCGACTGAAGCAAGGACGTAGAAAAAAGCAGACACACATAGGCAGCGCCGTCTCCGTGTGTTTGTTTCTTCGTCCTCGTTGAGTCACCCTTACATATTCTATTATTGTTAATTCAGTTAGCAAGCGAATGTTTACAAGTTCATACGGCCGATAAAACTACTATCCTTACTTCGTACAGCTTTCTACTAATTTGCTATCTTAATCAGTGCTGCGCCTTTCCGCGGAACTGCGAATTTTTTTTTACGTCCGCAGACCATGTGGTACCGAAGAGGCGCCGGCATCTGTCCTATGGCACTTTACGCGGAATGTCGGTTATGTTTCAAATCTCCGAAAGCAAGCTTCTCCGCCTGACGTGATGCAGTGCAGAAAAGCTCAAATGCAGATTGTTTCTTTGTTGTCGCGTTTAACCCGGTGAACATAGTCCTTAAGAAAGACGCATTCACATCTCTACGTTTTCATTATAATAATTTCTCTCTCTCTCTCTCTCTTATTCATAAGCTTTAGAACAGTCTTACTTTACGCAGCACTCACAACGTGCTCTTCAAGTTTTGAAACGCCATTTCGCTTCCTCACCGCTGGTCGCTTTACCTTAATGTCATGGAAGTCGCTGTTAACACTAAAGTGCTCTTTGTCACTAACGACGGTGTGAAACTACGCTAATTTCCGGCCAAGCTGCGGCGACAGTAATTTCAGCCATATAACAGTGTTGGAGATCATGGCTGCTTAAGTTAAAGCTGTCACAAATATCCAACTAAACAAAGAAGAAATCTAAACTAACTTAACCACTAAACTATCCTTCTTTGCTGTTACTTTCTCCGAGTCGGCATGCACTAGATATTAGTGGAAGATGAAAGCAAATTTAATTAAACATCGTGGGTAAGAAAGGAAGACCAATCGCCGCTGGTAACCGCATTACTGGTCGGCCCTATTTGGACATATTTTTTGCAAATCTTGTATGTATCAGCGTCGCCTTTGTCAAGCAGCGTGTCACGTTCGAAGTACTACACATATGCAAATGACGCTTGTCCGTATTAATCGCTAATAACTCGTCTTGAGCATTTTATAGGCTCCGCCTCCCTTACACCCCCGTTATCCAATTTATTCTGATACGCGTACTCCTCTTATTTCCGACTCAGTTTCGCGACCAAGCGACATTTTGCACCTTTTGTGTTCGTTCGTCTTCTTTTTGTCCTTATTTTACTTTGACACATCAGAATCTTCTGCAGTTTTTGGTAAAAGAATAAGGCGCTGACATGCATCATGCGATGAAAAAGAGAGAGAGAGAGAGAGAATTTCTCGTCGTATTAATACAGTCGGTGGTTACGCAGCTCACGTTTCCTTTCTTTATTGTGTTTTGTTCATCACTTTCCTACCTTGTCGCGTTCCGTTCCCCAACTGTGCCGCAAAATAGAAGCGCCCGCGGATGAAACCTGGTGACACCGGCGCTTCTCCTCGCCTCATCTCCCACAGCCCAGCGGAGGTCTCGCCGGCCCATAAATAATTCCCTCTCTGGGCAATTCTCGATGCGAAGCGCACGCGTCTTGCCACTACTGTCTGCGCTACTGCGCTGCCAACTGCCAACCTCTCGGTTCCCTTCCATTCTCTCCTGTTTCTTCTACGCAATCTTTCTCTTTCTTTCTTTCTTTCTTTCTTTCTTTCTTTCTTTCTTTCTTTCTTTCTTTCTTTCTTTCTTTGTCTCTCTGTCTCACACAGCTTGGCTCACGGAACCTCTCACTCGCCCATGTGGGCTGTTGCGTTTCGCCTGCGACACGTGGTTTTGCCGGCGCGACTGCGGCGGGGCGGCAGACATTTTGGCCCGATCGTCGTCGCCGCAACACTCATCGCCAGGTGTTTCCAGGCGCGACTGCGGCGATGCGACCGCATAGGGATCATCCTCGCATTCCAGTCATTGTGCCCGAAACAGGCGATGCCAAAGCAGGGACCATCCTCTCATTCCAGTCATTGTGCCCGAAACAGGCGATGCCAAAGCAGGGACCATCCTCTCATTCCAGTCATTGTGCCCGAAACAGGCGATGCCAAAGCAGGGACCATCCTCTCATTACAGTCATTGTGCCCGAAACAGGCGATGCCAAAGCAGGGACCATCCTCTCATTACAGTCATTGTGCCCGACCGGCAGCGCTACAACAGGGTGCTACGAGATCGTGCTCGACAGGGTGCTACGAGATCGTGCTCGTCATGGTGCTACGGCATCGCTACGACAGTGTGCGTCACCATTAGCCCATTGTACATTCACGTGCTCGTCTTTTGAGGGGTTCCTTCTTGCCCTCAACTGCGAGAGTATAAAAACAGCTGCCGCCGGACGCAAAAAAGGAGGGCTCCGATTTCTTCTGTTGAGTGAAGTGCTCTCCCGTCTCTCTACTTCGGTCAAACCTGACCGCCAACTCTTTGCAATGTTAAAATAAACAAGTTGTTTCGTTGTTACCAGTCGACTCATGCTTTGCCGGGACCTTCGGATGCTTCCCGTTGTACCCCAGGCCGCCAGGCCAACGCTACCCTTGGGGCTTGCGACCCAGGTACAACCACGGGCGTCAGCGCCGAGTTCCCAACAGATCGTACCAGCGGTGAGATCCAAACATCTGGTTGGCAGCGGTGAGATCGCCTCCGACTTCAAACAACTGTCTGCCAGCGGTGAGATCGCGACAACGGAGGCCAGCAGCGAAGAGATGCAGTTGACGGTATGCTGAGCAGCTCAACGACGATCCGGGAGCAGTGCAACGAGCCCTGTGTGACGACTGGTTGCCTGCAGCGGAACGACTGCGCGGAATTCCTGCCTGCGAGGTTTGGTGAGTGCGGGACTTTCTTCTTCTGAGCTTTGCCAGGCTTTTGTTAGTGTCAGAAACAGAGCTGGTAATTGTGGTTGTCGTTGCTGCCGGGTTAGTTTGCGGCAAGACAATAGTAAGCAGTAGAGAAAGCAGCATTCAGAGCAGCCATGGATTTGAAGTCGTTGCGCAAACCGAAATTGTTGGAGCTTGCAAGAGAGTTGGGTCTGGATGTCTCAGACAAACTAAGAAAACCTGAACTGCTAAAGGCTATTCTTGAGTTAGAGGCTGAGGATGACGAGCTGTCGGAATGCCTTGAGACTATTGAAGAGAGGGAGACTGCAAAAGAAAAAGAAGAGCGTGAACGTAAAGAACAGAAAGAGCGAGAGCAACAAGAGCGTGACCGTCAACACGCTTTGGAAATGAAGCGTCTTGAGGTAGAGATGGAACGCGCTCGTAATGGAAGTCAGGCACACGGTGCAGGAGAACGCGTATTGTTCAAAATGACTGACCTGATGCGGCCGTTTAAGCTTGGAGAGGACATTGGTTTGTTCCTGGTTAACTTTGAGCGAACGTGCGAGAAGCAGGGGTTCTCTCCGGAAACGTGGCCACAGCGCTTGCTCACTTTGTTACCCGGCGAGGCGGCCGACGTAGTCGCTCGCTTGGATAGAGAGGAGGCAGAGGATTTCGACACAGTGAAATCGAGTCTTCTAAAAAAGTACCGGCTGTCTGCGGAGGCGTTCCGTCGGAAGTTTCGGGAAAATGAGAAAGGCAGAAGTGAGTCATATACAGAGTTTGCGTATAGGCTTATGTCGAACATGCAGGAGTGGCTCAAAGAAGAGAAAGCGTTTGGTGACCACGATAAAGTTCTGCAGTGTTTCGGGCTAGAACAGTTTTATAGTCGGTTACCGGAGAACGTGCGATACTGGGTCTTGGATAGGCCAGACGTTTGTACGGTGGCTAAAGCCGCTGAGCTAGCCGAGGAGTTTGTGACGCGTCGGGCTCGCGGAGCTAAGGACGGTAAAAAGGGTGAATTTGGCTCGAAGTTTGAGAGGCCGAGGTTCACGCCCATGAGATTAAAGGGGGCCACGCGTAGTGAGGATGCGAGTGAAAGCAGTCCGACCAAACGTAAAGAGACGGCGGCAGCCAAACGCAGAAAGCGGTTCGAGATGAGGCGAGCGCGCGTTTGTTATACGTGCCAGAAGCCGGGTCACTTTTCGGCGCAGTGTCCGGAAACAACACCTAAAGTTGTGTTTTTTTCAATAGGCAGCACTGACGAGAACATGAAGCTTCTCGAGCCTTACATGCGAGACCTCCTCGTGAACGGGAAAGAGTGCCGAGTGCTTCGCGATTCCGCAGCTACGATGGATGTAGTTCACCCGTCTTACGTAGAACCCCATATGTTCACGGGCGAGTGCGCATGGATCAAGCAAGCCGTGGAAGCTCATAGCGTGTGTCTGCCGGTAGCAAAAGTGCTTATTGAAGGACCTTTCGGAGCGCTTGAGACGGAGGCGGCAGTGTCATCTATGCTGCCACCCCAGTACCCGTACCTATTTTCAAACAGGTCCGATCACCTCCTGCGCGAGAAGGGGCTTTTGTTTGGTGAAGCTAGTGTTCAGGCCTTAACCAGATCGAAGGTTCGGGAGCTCGCTGCAAAGGCGGTAGTTGCGGGGCCGACGTTATCAAACAACGAAAAAGGGTCAGAGGCGCAGCAAGCTGATATTCAGAGCACGCCCGAACTGAATAAACTAGAGTCTGTAACGTTAAAGGCGCCAGATACTGGAGAGGAAACGCCCGACGCGGGAAAGTTAGAAGAGCTATCTACTGATTTGCTCATCGCGCCTACGTCAGACGGACTTGATAGGTTGCTAAAAGTCAGCCGGACGGCTTTGATAGCCGAGCAAAAAAAGGATGGCAGCCTGGAAAACGTGCGCTGCAATGTCAAAGAAGGTATCGCCAGGAAAACTGCGCGTTTTGTGGAAAGGGGTGGAGTCCTGTACCGGAAGTATCTAGACCGCCGAGGAGTGGAGTTCGATCAGCTGGTCGTGCCTCAATGCTATCGTCAGGATCTGTTGCGCTTGTCACACGGGGGTTCGTGGTCCGGACACCTAGGAGTTAAGAAAACTAAGGACCGTCTCTTGCAAGAGTACTATTGGCCAGGGTGTTTTCGGGACGCAGACCATTTCGTGAGGACATGTGACACTTGTCAGCGGGTGGGCAAACCAGGGGACAAATCGAGGGCGCCGTTGAAATTGGTACCTATCATTACGGAGCCTTTTAGACGGCTCGTTATTGATACTGTGGGACCTCTGCCGGTAACAGCCACGGGGTACAGACACATTTTGACTGTGATCTGCCCAGCGACAAAGTTCCCTGAAGCAGTGCCGCTTAAAGAACTCAGCTCAGTTGAGATAGTTAATGCACTACTGTCCATATTTGCGCGAGTTGGTTTTCCTGCGGAAATCCAATCAGATCAGGGCACAGTGTTTACTAGCGCTTTGACGACAACTTTTCTCGGAAGGTGTGGGGTAAAGCTGTTACACAGCTCAGTGTACCACCCACAGTCGAATTCCGTTGAGAAGCTCCACTCCGTCATGAAGCGCGTGTTGAGAGCGTTGTGTTTTGAACATCGAACTGACTGGGAGCTGTGTCTGCCTGGGGTGATGTTTGCTTTAAGGACCGCGCCGCATGCGGCTACGGGGTTTTCGCCAGCTGAACTGGTGTACGGTCGCTCGCTTCGATCTCCGTTTCGCATGCTTCGAGAATCGTGGGAAGGTAGGGGCGACGACCCAGTCGTGGTGGAGTACGTGCTTAAGCTCCTCGAACGCTTAAGAAGGGCACAGGAGTTGTCAGGTGAAGCAATGACAAAGGCCCAGCAGAGGGCCAAGGTTTATTATGATCGGACAGCCAGGGCCCGTCGTTTTGAGGTTGGCGATGAGGTCATGATATTGCGCACATCGCTAAACAACAAACTAGACGTGCAGTGGGAGGGCCCAGCACGAATTGTTCAGAAACTGTCGGACGTTAACTACGTGGTAAGTCTGCCAGGAAAGCGGAAAGCACAGCAAGTTTACCACTGTAATCTGCTCAAACCTTATAGACAAAGGGAAGCAGTGGTGTGCATGATGATAAACGTTCCTGAAGAGCTTCCGGTCGAGCTTCCAGGATTAGGCTCAGTGACGAACAGGGAAGACACCGGTCAAGTCATTAGTGACCTTATCAGTAAAGCACCGCTGTCGCCCGAGCAGAAAACCGAACTACACCAGCTATTACAAGAGTTTCAAGGTCTGTTCTCTGAGAGGCCTGGTAGGACTTCTGTACTTACTCATGATATAGAACTTACCTCCCCAGAGCCAGTACGATCCAAGGCGTATCGGGTGTCACCCCGCCAGAGCGATATTATGGAGGCTGAGGTAAAGAAAATGCTACAGCTCGGTGTTATTGAGGCAGGTGAGAGTGATTATACCTCCCCTTTGATTTTAGTTGAGGTACCGGGCAAGGAACCTCGTCCTTGCGTCGACTACCGCAGGCTTAATTCCATCACTAAGGATCAAATTTATCCGATCCCTAACATCGAGGAGCGCCTTGAGAAAGTTAGTAGCGCTCAGTTTATTTCCACCCTAGATCTTGTCAGGGGTTATTGGCAGGTTCCACTTACAGAAGAGGCTAGTAGGTATGCGGCGTTCATTTCACCAATGGGAACATTCCGTCCTAAAGTGTTGAGTTTTGGTTTGAAGAACGCGCCATACTGTTTTTCAAGTCTCATGGATAAAGTGTTGCGGGGACAGCAAGAATTCGCTTTACCGTATCTAGACGACGTAGCGATATTCTCCGCATCCTGGTCTGAGCATATGGCACACTTGCGGGCAGTGCTAACCCGCCTGCGCGAAGCGGGCTTGACAGTCAAGGCTCCTAAGTGCCAGTTAGCACAGGCCGAGGTTGTCTACCTCGGTCACGTGATTGGTCAGGGTCGTCGCCGCCCCTCTGAAATAAAAGTGGCCGCTGTGCGAGACTTTCCGCAACCGCGCACAAAGACCGATATTCGGTCGTTCTTAGGTGTCGCCGGCTACTATCAGAGGTACATCCCTAGGTACTCTGATATCGCGGCTCCCCTGACGGATGCTCTAAGAAAGACAGAGCCTCAAACAGTCGTCTGGGACGAGACAAAGGAAAGAGCTTTTAGCGCCCTAAAGAGTGCCCTAACAAGCCAGCCTGTGCTACGATCGCCAGACTATACAAAAGGGTTCATTGTTCAGTGCGATGCTAGTGAGCGAGGCATGGGCGTTGTACTGTGCCAACGGGAAAATGGAGAAGTAGAACACCCCGTCCTGTATGCTAGTCGTAAGCTGACCAGTCGTGAGCAGGCGTATAGCGCCACCGAGAAAGAGTGTGCGTGTCTCGTGTGGGCCGTTCAGAAATTGTCATGCTATCTAGCCGGCTCGAGGTTTATCATTGAGACGGATCACTGCCCTCTCCAATGGCTGCAGACCATCTCTTCCAAAAATGGCCGCCTCCTGCGCTGGAGCCTCGCTTTACAACAATATTCCTTTGAGGTGCGTTACAAAAAGGGGAGTCTCAACGGTAACGCCGATGGCTTAAGTCGAAGCCCCTAACGTAGGAATCAGCCTCAAAATTGTTGGTTACTGATGTTTTTCTTCCTGAGGCAGGATTTTTTTTAACATATTGCTTTTGTTTAGTGTTTCAAAGTGATGATATGCTTTCTAGTGCAATTTTTCAATTTGTGGACGCGTTCTGAGTGATGCTAGACTACTGTAAGGAACTAGGCAGTGGTATAAAAAGGGGAAAGAGCCTGGCAGGGCTTAGTGAGGGTTGTGCCGTGCTTGCTGACTGAGCGGTTGAGTTTCAGCGTAGTTCTAACGCTTGCCGGGAACGAGAACAAAAATGTGAACTCTCCCGAAGTCACTTTGCAGTGTCCCGTGCGAACCTGAACTAGAGAACGAGGCCTTCTCTGTGCGCTGCGCTCGAGAAACGTCGAGGGACGCCCGACTTCGGTTATGAGCATCATCGAGCGACTTCCCTCCGGACAGCGGATGCAGTCCCCTGTCCATCGGGATCTCCTTCCCCCGGCGGGGCGGTCTGTTGCGTTTCGCCTGCGACACGTGGTTTTGCCGGCGCGACTGCGGCGGGGCGGCAGACATTTTGGCCCGATCGTCGTCGCCGCAACACTCATCGCCAGGTGTTTCCAGGCGCGACTGCGGCGATGCGACCGCATAGGGATCATCCTCGCATTCCAGTCATTGTGCCCGAAACAGGCGATGCCAAAGCAGGGACCAACCTCTCATTCCAGTCATTGTGCCCGAAACAGGCGATGCCAAAGCAGGGACCATCCTCTCATACCAGTCATTGTGCCCGAAACAGGCGATGCCAAAGCAGGGACCATCCTCTCATTACAGTCATTGTGCCCGACCGGCAGCGCTACAACAGGGTGCTACGAGATCGTGCTCGACAGGGTGCTACGAGATCGTGCTCGTCATGGTGCTACGGCATCGCTACGACAGTGTGCGTCACCATTAGCCCATTGTACATTCACGTGCTCGTCTTTTGAGGGGTTCCTTCTTGCCCTCAACTGCGAGAGTATAAAAACAGCTGCCGCCGGACGCAAAAAAGGAGGGCTCCGATTTCTTCTGTTGAGTGAAGTGCTATCCCGTCTCTCTACTTCGGTCAAACCTGACCGCCAACTCTTTGCAATGTTAAAATAAACAAGTTGTTTCGTTGTTACCAGTCGACTCATGCTTTGCCGGGACCTTCGGATGCTTCCCGTTGTACCCCAGGCCGCCAGGCCAACGCTACCCTTGGGGCTTGCGACCCAGGTACAACCACGGGCGTCAGCGCCGAGTTCCCAACAGATCGTACCAGCGGTGAGATCCAAACAGGGCCAACGGTGGCTATGTAGACGCCAACATTTACGCTTGGTACTCAGGCGAGGAGGCTTTCTTCTTTTTTGGGGGGGAGGGGGAGGGGTAAGAATGGGAGAGAGAGGGTGGGGGCATTCAGCTCGCTCAGTCGGTTTCAAGCACGTTTATTTGGTCCCTTGAATATAAGGCGAGCTCGGGGATAAAGGCCGAATGCGCCTGAGGATGCCTTCGAACACGTTTGCAGATATGCACGTTGCATTCTGCTACCGTACGTTACATGCCTGTTCGTGCAGCCACACGCAATACCGTGAAAGGTATGAGACGCTGGAAATTAATAAGCATAAGAACATTTTTGTATAAATATACAAGCACGTGTTGCCCGTTACCGGACTTGTAGGCGTTACAGAAAAAAAAGTAACCAGTTACAATTACAATTCTTTCAAAAACGTAATTGATTACAATTACCCCTTGCTGCCCAACGAAAGTAACTGAACAGTTACTCAGCGGTAATCGATTACTTCTACATTACTTTCCTCCGAACTTTCGCATAGATATAGTATAAACAGAACGAGCTGGCCTGGCCATTTCAGTGCGTTTTCTGCAGCCCTTCATACATTGCTTATCTGCACTGCCAATTGCTTTTGAAAAATTTTGAGTAGCCAATCTTTCCTTCGTTTTTTTTTTTTTTTTCTGTGAAGACATCAGCAACAACAGTGAAAACTTGCTTGGGGAGGAAAGAGAGGCTAGCTCGATGTTCGCGCTAGTGGGGCGGGCGGTGTTGTAGCGTACGTCTTGCGCTCAATGGTGCGGTTACTCAGCACCGGGTCCTCTGTGAAGCGCAGCACTTCATTGTTAACTGGGACTTGTAGAAGACGCTCCCGGTCAAGCGAATGAAAACCTGAAAAAGAAAAAACACGTCCGTACGGGATTTCCAAGCATTATCGTCCCAAATGGGCCTCGCTGTCGATCCATACCAGCTCCTTCCTGTCCAATTCATCGGCTAACATCTGGTGGCACGTATACTGAGCCTCCGAGCTGGCCTGTCTGAACATGCGTGTTCACACGAGTGTGCTGCGTGGAACAATATCCGGCGTTCTACTGTGTATTTCCCCAACATTCGGGCTCTCAAAGCTGCGTCGCTTGTTACTGCTTATGACGGCTATAATGAAACTGGTTACGTGTAACTGGTTACCGAAAAATGTAATTGAATTGCAGTGAGCGCGTTACCGAGTAAGCAAGCTAATCGTTAAATTACAAAAAATACCAGAAAGAGTAACTGATTACAAGTAATTAAAAGGACGTAATTCGTTTCGTACAAGTCTGCCGTAGTCGCAACTCGATTGAGCATGTTTTATCGATAAGCTATGGGCCTAGGGGCCAGTGCGTATTAGGAGGAAAGATGAGTGTTTCTTTCTTGCGGTTTATTGAAGACAACTTCAGTACACAGTTGCCTTGGGAGACAAGGCAGCTACAGGAAACAGTGCAGTAGTAAGGAGGGAAGGGAGGAGAGGTGGCAGAACATGACGAGCACATTATTATGTTGTACAGCTTGTAAAAAATGAAAACAGAGATCATTAAGAATGCGTATAATCAGTGAGCGCACGACAGAACTGGCACCTAGTACTGTACAAAATCTTTGACTTCCACCCGATCAAAAGTAGTAAAGGTTTACTATATAAAATGATGTTGTGCCAAACTGGTTTCAGTAAGGTGTGGTCGTTTTGTTACGCTTCTAAAGGTAGTGACGTTGTCGTCAAATAGATGTGACAGTTTTGTGAATTCTGGGCTCGTTATGGTGGCACTTGACTCGCGCAAGCGACAGCTTGCTACGTGCCTTTAGCATATGGTAACGCGGACACTCGCCCAGATCTCCAGTTTCCAAACTCACGGCTGCAAACATAAAGACAAAAAAAAAATTCCGCGGTCCCATGCGGTTTTTTGAAAAAAACGTAGTTTGATGACATCTTGCAGTATATTTGTCGCGCTATTTCTTTCCTTGTGTGTATGCATGTTGTTGGCTTGTTTCTCCAGTGCGGGCCGTCACGTGATCATTTCATTCTTTTCCCCGCATAATCTCTCCTCGTGGCAGGTGAACCGATGTAAGCGCGCTAAATAAGTTCTGTGCTGTATAACAAGTATCGTTTTGTGTAGCATCAACTTGATTCTGCCAGCCAGTATAATGCAGGCACGGTCTGCTTCCATCGCTCGATAAATGTGTCGTACTATAGCGAGAGTTTGCTCTTTTTCGTTTTCCATTTCCTTTTTCTGTGTATCACGTGAGTTTGAACGTTTTTTATCCACCGTAATGGTGGCTGCAGGGTGGTTGCAGTGCTGGTAAAATTTTTGTTAACATAGACGATATTAAAGTACTACGCGCGCTCCCACGTACGCGTTCCCCTGCATACTCGGGTGGCTCCTAATGAAAGCGGTCTTCTAGTTCTCCGGGAAGAAAACGGACGCCTTGCTTCCTCTGGTTATAAATGCTTTGTCGACCGCCGCCTTTATGCTGCGTATTTTTTTTAAGCTTTCCATACTTTCGCGTTGTACAAGAATGGAGAGAGAGAGAGAAAGACAATGCATGCGATGGAGAACAAGGCGAAGGAAAGGCGAGAGGGGGGAATTTGCACTGTATATCTTCCTCCGCCTCTTCCTCCACCCTTGTCCAGTACGCGTCGCATTTTTTTTCCCCTCTGTTCCATCGCTGACATTTTCTTAAATGCAAATTCGGGCCTCTTTATGCTAATTGAGCAACCAGCGCCCGTCTCCCCCCCCCTTTTTTTTTTGTTTTTATCGCCTCCCACAGCTTTGTGCGCAGGGCCTCTCCCGATGCCCGCTCGGGCGAGTCCACAGCGTTTGCGCAGCAGCTCATATCTGGCGAAACAACGGTCGTCTCCTCGCGTGCGCATTTCGCATGATTTTCAAGAACACTCGCGTTCGAGCGAGCGTATACACGAGATAGGAGTGGTTGCGGCCCAGTTACGGCGCGATCCAATCGGGCCGCGTTTAAGTTAAGGGGGCACCCGCGGCTCTGGCGAGTTGTTAAGTAGAGCGTAGATTACTTTCGCCGTCACGCTAACGTTGTTAAGGAGAAATGTAGATTTACGTTATAGACTCTTTTGTTTAATGGACCTGTTAGGTATAGCGCGCGTTTGTATGCGAATAAATTGAAAGATAACTTTTTTTTTTCTGCCATTTACTTCTTTCTTCTTATGCTGGTTTCCTGTTATCGTAAAGGCGCCGTGACTATTTTATTTTTCATTAGTCATAACACCGTTCGTTCACCCTTTGTGTGTACGTGGCTGCAGCCCTAAATGAGCGCCTAGCGCGAACCTGGCGAGGGTATAGCCAACTCGTCTTGATTATGCCGAATAGGTTCGCGCGTATACTTAGAAACTCCAGCTGGCATTATGCACTGACGTTTTGAGAAGATTTTATTTATTGCGCTCTTCTATTCTTTCGTGTTGTACGTTCACTGTCGTCTTAACTTTCTGTAGACATTTCTTATAGTTTTCTTCCCCTTTATTGTGCGCAGGAGGCGGTGTTCTTTCTGGTCGATGGCTCTAGAGTCTGGTCTCTCGAGTGTTTTGAGATCTGAGCTCACTATCGGAAACGCGGCGCGTACTTCATAACGGCCTGCGCACTGTACATACAAAACTCTTCTACAAAGATTCTACCCGACGACACGAGATTTCGTCGGACTCTTCGGCATGTACAGCTTCCACCCAGGCCGCGCGATTACGCGCCTTCTTTTAACACTGCCGAGGAGCTTATCGCTGCGTGTTATACATGGGACAGTTTTGCTGGAACCTCTGTATAGCAGATTCGTGGTGAAGAGCAGCGCAGTTTCGACATTCCTGGCTTAATATGCAAAGGGCGGCGTCTAGTTTATAGGGTGGACCACCTAATTATAGGGCGATCGTTTGCCGAATTGTGGAACTGGGCTTCTTTGCATTGTTGGATAACGAACGGCGGCCACAGCTTTAACCGTCGGCGTCGAGGCTTAACGAGCTACGGTATTTCGAAAGTTGCTGAATATTTCCGCAACCTCGCCCACGCATCGGCGTAGACTTTACGTCTGCAGGCTCTATATGGTATCTTATGCGACGTGCCGACACAGCGCTGTGCTATTTTACTTGCTGCTGACAGAAGCTGCGCAAAGAGTTAGAGCTTTTCGCGAAATGTGCGCACCCCCTAAATGTTCGATGCCTTCTTTACGCCCGGTCTTCCACCTTGGCCGTGTCTTGTAGGGCTATATAGTCAACACACGTAGTCGCCTTGGCGTCGCTTTCTACCACGCGCTATATAAACAAGGTTGCAGTGGCACTCGTCCAAATTGTGAGCACTGTCAGGTGCCAACACTTCCACACATGTTTCGCCTTTGGCTGGATCACGGCTTTGGCTGGAGCATGATCTCTTCGATTGCGCGCGTCGGTAGTATTCCACAGCCTGATGAGTTTTCTTTTTTTTTTTTATGGAGGGGGGGGGGGCATCTTGGCCATGCGCAAACAGCCCCGCCCCGATTGCAAGGGTAGCTCTATAGCTCTCTTGCAGTCCTCTGGACTGTACACGGTATTAGAGGTGCCACAACGTGTTGGAATCGTATATATACGCGACTCATCATAAATACCTTGCCTTCCTGTCCCTAATTTTCCCCAGCAGGCCAGAGCAAGCTATAGCTGGGGCCGACTTGTGTGTGTGTGTGTTTTCCCAGTGAATTCCTTCGGGCATCTATGCACGCCTAATTGGTGCCGTTGTAGGGGCCAGTATTAAATTGGATGTTGCCTCAAAACGTTGGCCCTAATCACTTGCTTAGACTTGGTGCGCGAGTAACTTTTTACCCGCTATAGCGGCCATTGCGTGTCGCGCTTCGGGCCTGATATTGTTAGATAAGGTGTAATAGTTTTGTCCGGACATAAAAAAATAAACGCACTAATCATCTTGCACTGAGGCTCGGAACTGGAGAGATCAGTCGTGCCTTCTCGCGCCACTCACCGTTGACAAGAAATGCGGGAAAGGAGGAAAGAAGGTTGTGGAAGCGTGCGGACGGGTTCCGAACAGTCTTGTGTGCGAGATTCGCATTATAGCCGCTTTCTCGCCAGGCCGTTACGTAACTTTCTTTTTCTTCGTGGGTGTAATCAGGGCGATTACAGAGACTATAGGCAGGACCTGCCGGCAACATCGCCCAATACGCGATGATGAACGACCCGCCATCTGAGAAGGATGCTCCGCACACGCGCGTTTATTCTCTCTCTCTCTCTCTCTCTCATTCCCTCTCTCCCTCCCTCCCTCCCTACCCTTCTCTCTCCATACACCCAACTTGTGCTGATCCCTCGGCAACCAGCGGCTCGCACGCAATCAGGCCGTCGGCCATGTCTCGGTGGAGCTGTGCAGGCCGTTAGCGCTGTTCGGCAGGACGGGCCACCTGGGAACTCACAACTCCTCCTCTTCCTCCTATATAGTAGGCGTCCACCTTCAGTAGTTTACCGTGTCTCTGCTGCAGGATTTTCTCCCTGCATTTAGCAACCTCGCAATCCCTTACTCGTTGGCGTGCGGCGTCCACTCTCTCTCCCACTAATGCCACCGCACGCTCTCGAAATCGGGAAGGAGCCGCGATTTCCCCAAACGGAAAGGGTCGTGCAGGGGATGTGGTAACGTTCGCTTATTGTGACTGCGCCCGCGGTGCTACCTTTTGTGCGCTCGGTACGCGTATTGTCTTAAAGACACGGCAGTGGTAAGCGTGGTGGGCTCCGGTTAAAAGAAACCGTAGCAAGATAGGTATGTCTGTCGATATTTGGCCGATGTTCAGCGTCAGCTGTTGTATTTCTGAATACCGTATCTGTATACGGCGATAATAGGAATTCAGAAAAAAAAGCCTACACTTGTGGGGACTTGTACAAAAGCCTGGTCTATTTTACTGTTTCAAACTATAAAGTCGCTGTTGGCAGCTTAATCAGCAGCCGCGGCTGAAATGGCTGCTTTGTAGTGAGAGGATAACATTTTACCTCAATGCTTAGTTATCGCATGGAAGAATTTATGTTAGAAGGGTACATGTCAAGTGAGATTCGTGTTTAATCTGGTTGGCATAAAGCGCGGATACATTCAGTGCGGGATTCCTAAAGGTTATTGTATGATGTGTCTTTGGTTCCCATAGTACGATGGCGTCTCTGGCTTCTGTTTTGAGACGTCTCCATTTCATAAATGTTCTATAACCTTATTGACTGGTAACGTAAGTTCCTGGAGAAACGGATTTATTCCCGCGGCTTTACTCGTTTTGTGTACTTGGCATGACGCAATCCTTAATCGGAAAGTTTTTTAACGGCAAGAATGCAGAACCAGCGTGACCTCAAACAAACGAACGAACGAATGTATTTGTCGTCTGTCACGCTACGATTCTGCTTTCGTGATGACTGTCCACCAACTTGCAGTTCTTACTGCAGCAAGTTCTATTTGTGTCTCATGGTTCAAGCGAAATGCAACGCAATGTTCGTTGTTATTTATGTTGTTACTATTTCTATTATTTTTTTCGTGAATGGCGCGTAATGGTGTAGCCGCGGGTCTCGTGCACCCTTGGGGCAACAAAATAGAGAACAGCCACCGTGATTCAGATGAGTGCCCTCGCACGGGTCTTGCAATTATTCCGCCCATATACTTAGCATCTTATTCGCTTTCTGCCTATGTACTATGCGCCGTTCGATAGTTGTACAACGTTCAAATCTTACAGCGTGATAGCGAAGTTCCACATGCACTGAGCCCTCGCGCTCATATCTTTGGTAAGCAGCGTGATAGTGCAGCACGAGAGCAGTTGCGCTTTTAATGGTACTACCTGTTTTCTTCATATAGCCGCTTGACCACTGCATGTAACCGTTGTTTGGAAGAAGTGTATTTGGGCTATAATTCCTGTCTGGAACCCTTGTCTGAAACTTCCATCTGCAATTGATGTCTGCAGCTGCTGACTGTAAATACATTGTGCAACTGTTGTCACTGCCGCCATCCCTAACCGCTGACGTGTTAGACTGATCACGTGTGGGCTGTGGCACCGTGTGCAACGGTTTGTACTCATGTATACTGTGTGTGTGACCTGCGCCTGGCCACTGCATATAATGTAGCCGCTCCGAGTAACCGCTGTGTGGCCGCTCTGTGATCACTCTCTGTCCGCTGTATGTAATTAGGCGCGCATACAGCGCGCCGCGACTGTATGTGCTTGCCCTCCGACCAGCCCGAACCGCGAAATGCGCGGCCTCTCCGCGAACGTCTCTTTCGATGGAGGGAAAGGCGAACGTGCGGTTCGCGTGAGCGCGCAGAATCGCGAAACGTGAGACCGCCGCAGCGCTGGCAAATTATGCAAATGACCAGCGCTATTTGTAGCCAGCTGTGTCTCGCTGGCAATGCGCACGCGCACCACGCGATGGGCTCTGCCGGCGGACACTTCTTCGAGGTTCCTTTCTTTCTTTCTTTCTTTCTTTCTTTCTTTCTTTCTTTCTTTCTTTCTTTCTTTCTTTCCCGTTCCTTTCCACTTATGCGTGGACCCGACTGCGCCGCTTTGTGCGCATTCCTTGCTTTGTTTTATGTTGGAATTGTTGTTAGCTTTATTTCGCATCCGCCCTCTGGATTCGCGCTCACGCGCAGCGAGCGTGTATGCCACGAACATTACCTCCGCTCTCTGGCTGCTGTTCGCGTTCTTTTCCTTTTGGTGTAGGTTGAAAGGCGGAGTGTTGTTCTCTTGGTATTCATGGCGTATTAGAAGCGCTTCAAGCACAAGACGAGGAACGCGGCACGCAAAAGATCATGCGGTCGTCCCGTGCGCCACAGGGCCCCTCACACAACAGCCCAGATATGTCAGTCATCCTGCATCGGAAACGGCGAATACAGAGGTGCTGTACAACTCGTACACGCACTGTGACTCACGCTGCATCTCTGCGCGCACACGAACGCACACGCATATCGGGGTCATCGGGTTCTGTACCTGCCTGCTATTTCCCTAAAAGAAAAAAGAATGCAGCAGATCTACATGCAGCGAAGCTTTGCGTGAGTTCATAAAGAATAGAGTGTGCGTACACACACGCACACACACACACGCACACGCACACACACACACGCGCACACACACACACACACACACACACACACACACACACACACACACACACACACACACACACACACACACACACACACACACACACACACACACACACACACACACACACACACACACACACACACACACACACACACACACACACACACGTCGGACATCATGAATGCGCGAATACGGCTTGTCTTATGGGTCCACGCCTTCAGCTGATGTTTCATTCTTGTATAGTGAACTAATGTTAGAGGGACTGCTCACGTAGCGGAACGTTCATATGAAGGCGCCGTAGAGGTCATGTGATCTCGTTATGTGGATTCAACGCTTTGTGCTGTAAAATGGGCGGGCATAAGCCGACGAAGAAAGCAGATCGTACCTAGCGACGATGGCTTCAATGAAAGCTAATAGCCGAACCCTTCTACAAAGCTATTCGCTTTACTAAATGTAATGATGTTCTCGACGTATACTTGTAGGAGGGGTATTCAGGTAAGTTTATTTTTCCGTCACATAGCACACCTTCATTGAAATTATACGCGGCTTTACATATGCAGGGTGTCCCAGCTAACTTTAGCGATAAAATTATACGGATGCCACGTAGCTGGACAGAATCAAGGTTATTTTGTTTGCCGTCGCTTGGAGATACACAAACAATTTCTCATTCCGCCTAATTAGACAATCAGTAGTAATTAATTAATAAACTTCTCAAATAGTAGAACTAGATGAAAAGTATCAATGAGAAAATTGTAGAGCGACATCAAAAACTACCCGTACAGCTTTCTGTTGCCCAATACGTGCTACATAAGTGTTTTTCCGAGCGTGAAAGAAGCCCGCAAATGCACTCAACATTGCCGCGCGACTGGCCGCTAGAGGCACGCCGCGTGTATTCACGTGTATACGGGTCTGCGGAAAACTATAGACTGCATAGCTTCAGGAGGTGAAGCTGCACTATCAACCTTGACCCAAAATCCTCAGCTGCTCTTACGTACCAACCGCAACATTCTTGAAATCCACGTTGACGGCGTGCTTTTTAGTGCTTTGGTTGATACTGGGGCGCACGTCTCCGTCATGAGCGCCACTTTTCGCGTCGCATGTTACACTTTCCACGGCCCGAGTCGTACGTGTGGCTGACGGTGCGAGGGGAGCTGTTGTGGGGATGTGCGCAGCCCGGATTACCGTTGCTGGCCACCAGGTAGTTATTCTTGCGGTCCTTCCTCAGTGCCCCACGACCTCAACTTGGACTTGATTTTTTCTGTCACTTTCGCTCTGATTGTCTGCCCCGCTGGTATCCTCCGCCTTCAACTGCCTCACTTCTGTGAACCCAGTGACAAACCTCCTCAGTCTTGCTTGCATTGGAGCGATTTTGTTCGCCTACCATCTAAAACCGTGACGTATGTCGAATTGTCATGTTCGCCAACTGTTCCAGATGGCGACTACTACGTGACGGATGTCGTGCTCACTAGCGGTATCGCTGCGCCTTACATGGTCCTGAGCATTACGACTAACAGAACCTGCCTTCCACTTGTGAAATTCGGCTTCATCAAGCAAGGCACTTTCACAGGTGCATTCCATAGCTCACTTTTGACCCCTGCAAAACTTTCAGCTAGACGCTTTTGCACTGGGTGCACATGTCTTCAGAAGAGCACTCCGATGCCGACAACATGTGACAGCCGCGAAATTCGCAGCATGATTCCCAGTTACCTTCCACCTGAGCACATGTAGCCCTTAGACGTATTCTCGAGCCGTACCGAGATATTTTCGACTTCGGTAATTGTCCTTTGGAGCAGACGTCCGTTTTCACGCGTCGCATACACACAGGCGATGTCAGCCCTGTTCACCGACGCCCCTATCGAGCGTTTGCATCTGAGCGAAGCGTCATCCATCACGAAGTCAACAAGATGCTTGCGAAGGACATAATCGAGCCATCATACAGTCTATGGGCGTCCCCTGTCGTTTTAGTGAAAAAGGATGTATCGTGACGCTTTTGTGTGGACTATCGACATCTCAACAGAAGAAAGACGCTTATCCGTTGCCGCGAATGGATGATGCCCTTGATTGTCAGTATGGTGCCGCTCACTCCTATATCGACCTTCGATCTGGATATTGTCAGATTGCTGTGGACCCCATGAACCGAGAGAAAACGGCTTTTGTAACTACTGATGGGCATTACTAGTTCAGGGTCCTGTCTTGAACAATAGAGGCTTTTAGCCAGTCCGTTATTCCGGAAAACCGGAACGGTTTGGGCGGATTGCCGGATTTGCGGTGGCGTTCAACCAGACACAGAGCTAAAACTGCAGTAACCCACTATATCCTGCTTCGCTGCTGGTGAAGATTTTTGGCAGTGGCGTAATTGTGAACACGATTACGCCGCTGTCGAAAATTTACACCAGCAGCTAAGCAGTTATAGAGACTTTCAGCGTGTACGCTATTCCGGCACACCGGGGTGGTTTGGGCGGATTACCGGATGATCGGGGGCGTAAACGTGAGCGGCCAGATTGGTGGCTCCAGCTCGTGGTGCAAGGCTCTACCACCTAAACACAGAGCCAATTACTATATTCTTCTTAGCTGGGGTGTAAGTTTACGAAAGCGGCGTAATTGTGAACACAATTACGCCGCTGCCCATAATTTGCACCAGCAGCGAAGCAGAATAAAGTAGGTTACTGCAATTTTAGCTCTGTGTTTGTCTAATTGAGCTCTACAACACCAGCGGCTGCACCGCTCCGGCCGCTCACGTTCACCCCCCCGACCATCCGGTAATCCGCCCAAACCGCCCCGGTTTGCCGGCAAAGTGGACACGCTAAAAGTATCTAATATAGTAATTAGCTTTGTGGTTGTGTGGTTGAGCTTTGCGCCACCATCTGGCCCCACCAATCTGGCCGCCCACGTTTACACCCCGCTACACCGGCAAACCGCCCGCGCTTGCCGGAATACCGGGCGTACTAAAATTCTCTAATTAGATACTTTTAGCGTGTCCGGTATTCCGGCAAGCGCGGGCGGTTTGCCGGTTTAGCGGGGACGTAAACGTGAGCGGTCAAATTAGTGGCGCCAGCTGGTGGTGCAAAGCACAAACACACAAACACAAAGCTAATTACTATATTCTGCCTAGCTGCCGGTGTAAATTTTCGACAGTGGCGTAATCGTGTTCACAATTACGCCGCTGCCAAAAATTTGCACCACTAGCGAAGCAGGACTTAGTGGGTTACTGCAGTTTTACCTCTGTGTTTGTCTGGTTTAACTCTACGCTACCAGGCGGCTGCACCGCTCTGGCCGCTCACGCTTACGGCCCCGCAAATCCGGCAATCCGCCCAAACCGCTCCCGTTTAGCGGAATAGCGGACAGGCTAAATGCCTATATTAGAGACTTTTAGCGTGTCCGGTATTCGGGCAAGCGCGGGCGGTTTTCCGGTTTAGCGGGGGCGTCAAGGTGAGCGGCCAGATTGGTGGCGCCGGCTGGTGGCGCAAAGCTCAATCACACAAACATAAGGCTAATTACTAAATTCTGCTTAGCTGCTGGCGTAAATTTTCAACAGTGGCTTAATAGTGTTCACAATTACGCCGCTGCCAAAAATTTGCACGAGTGGCGAAGCAGGATATGGTGAGTTACTGCAGCTTTAGCTATGCGTTTGTCTGGTTGAGCTCTACAACACCAGGCGGCTTCACCGCTCACGTTTACGCCCCGACCATCCGGTAATCCGCCCAAACCGCTCCCGTTTACCGGAGTAGCGTACAAGCTAAACGTCTCTATTATCAGAAAGTTTCAGTGCGTCCGGTATTCCGACAAGCGCGGTTGGTTTGCTGTATGAGCGGGGGCGTAAACGTGAGCTGCCAGCTTGGTGGCGCCAGCTGGTGGTGTAGTGCATGCTCAACCAGGCTAACACAACCAACCGCTATATTCTTCGCTGATGGTGCAAATTTTCGACAGCGGCGCAATCGTGTTTACAATTGCGCCGCTGACAAAAATTTGCACCATCATCGAAGTAGAATATACTTGGTTACTACAATATTAGCTCTGTGTTTGTCTTGTTGAGTTCTGTGCCACCAGGTGGTTGCACCAGTCCAGCCGCTCACGTTTACGCCCCCCGCTCATACGGCAATCCGCCCAAACCGCCTCCGTTTGCCGGAATACCGGACACACTATAACTCTATTTTTTCGAACACGTTTCATTTACGGTCGAGATTGGGCACTGTGCAGTACCGATTCTTTTCTCTTTCTCGCTCGCTCGCGTTTTTCGCCTCGCTGCGAAATTGAATTGTTTCTCGCGAGAGCGATCTTTCTATTACCGAACCCCTCCGATCGTAAACGTTTCGAGGAGAAGAGACGCATGGGGCTCTGACCCAACAGGAAAGGCATAAATAAAACAACGCGAAGGGTCCGAAAAGACGAAATAATGGTGGCAACTCGCGCGCTCTCGCGCTAAGTACGGGGCTAACGGAAAGACGAGGCATGCTCGCTCGAGCTTGAATGAATCGAGGGCTTTGGGAGTGTGAGGGACCCAGGATGTGTGTCCGCCGTGCGTCTTCCGCCCGATGTGTGGTGATCCCATCGCTCCTTCCCTTTTACGGCGGAAGCGCCGAACGGCGCGCGGTATTCTTCGTCGTCGGCGGCGAACCGCCAGATAAGCACTTATCGACGAAACAGCTGTTGTGCCACAGCGGCGGCTGCTACTGCCTGTGCTTCTCCGTGGCTTCACGACTGTGTCAACCTTACACGCAACCTTCTCGCGCTCGTCTATCTTCATACCCACCGTGCGTTCCCTCTTTCCCTTTTGCTCTCTCTCTCTCATCGTCTTATTCGCCTTCTATCCACGCCGTAAATTTCTGGAGAGGCCGCGGTAAATGCCGCCGGGGCCGGACCGCTTTCTTTTATGTCGTGGCCGGCGCGGTGTTGGTGTGGTGGTCGCTGCGGCGGGGATCGCGCGTCCTTTTATCCAGGCGGCCATCTTGGAATGTGAGGTCTCTCTGCTCGCTTCTTTTGGGGTTCGACAGCCAGGTGGTGGAGAGTGACTTTCTCCAGCTCTTGACCTTGTTTCGTTTTTCTCTCTCTCTCCTTTTTTTTGTGTGTAACTTTATTGCGTTGGTACTCTCGTATAGAGCGTCGTCTTCGGTCCTCGACGACCGCGCAAGCGCAAGGTCGCACACGCTTTACGTGAGGCCTCGTTTAGCATGCGTGCGCCACGGCATTCGCCTTCTTTGTACAGGTTTATTTTCTTCTTTCTTTTTCTTTTCCGTGCATGTGTGTGTGTGTGTGTGCGTGCGTGCGCGTGCGCGGCTTTAATGCGCTTAAACGATATAGCGGCCATCAAATTGTTGAAGTTGGGGGCCACATGGATCACGGCATTGAACGTCATGTAAGCCCAAAGCAAAAATGTTTAAGGTTATTACGTGTTTTACTTAGTTTTCTTTGTGATAGCTTAAGTTCACGTAAACCAGATTTTGCGCGCCCTGGGAGAGTTTCCACAGACAATTTCGTTGCCGGTACAAGCGCTGGATCGACGTTAAAAATAACCGTTGCGTGAGATTAAACTTGGTGTGTGTTTCTACTCCTCAAGCACTGCGTTGGCAAATTCGTCTTCTCATAGGTTTTAGTTCGGAGAGACCGCCCCCTATAAGCTACACGATGTTCAGGCCCCCCACGGGGGCACGAACTGTCAGGGGTGCCCGCTGAAGCTATTCCGTTTGATTCGACACTTCCGCGAGGTACCGTATTAATTCGATTAAGGCCCACGCGTCTCACTTGATAGCTCATAATTCAAAATGATGTGCTATACCAAAAGATAGGTCACGTTAGCGCGTGCACTAGAAGCAGCTATAGGTGAAGTTTAATGAAAGTGACAATAAATGCCGAAGGGAGTTCTCTATAAGCCGGCACATTGGGTATTTCACAGCAGCAACGGTGCAGTCTCGCACCACTATTCTTGTTTATGTTATTTTTTTAAAACGATAGGTTTCTGTAGCATTCAGTAAGCTTTCTTTAGAAAATCCATCGAACTTCAGTCAAACGTTTTGCGTGGTCTCAGCATGAGGCCTTAAAGCGTCACTCGTGTTAATAGCTTCACGAAGTCAAGATTTCCAACAAAGTGCGGCTCGCACTGGGGCAGGTGTGGTTTTCCTCACGCGCTCAGCAGAAGTGAAAACTGGGCGAGTTTCGCATATGTCGGTGCATGGGAAGAAAACACCGCGAGCGACACAATAAGACACAGGAAGAGGAACAAGACAGGACCAACGCTATAGTCCTGTCTGGCTTTTTTCCTGCGTCTTGTGTCGTTCGCGCTGTTTCTTTGTTTGTTTTTGTCTTTTTCTTTAATCGTGTTCCTGAACATTCTGTTCCCAACATCAGTGATTGTTCTGAACAAGCAATGCTTTGCAGCGCGTGCTGCAGACTTTCTGAGAAACGAAGCAGCGACAGCAGGCCCGCTTATAGTCGAGTCTTTCCGTTTCCTCTTTATGCAATCTCATGGAGAAACAAAACGCGAACGGAATCGTCCGTGCACGAACACACGCCCACATATAGAAAGAGAAGTGAGCTTCGTGTATTTGCATCAGACAAAAATTATGATCGTTTTCTTCTATACGAACATTGGCGTATCACACGAGGAGGTTCGGACGAAGCATATACCTGTATGGTCGCATACCCTTGCGTTCTCGTTTCAATGTTCAATACTATATTGCTAGTAGTAGAATGCTAGTAATTGCTAGTAAATAAGCAAAAAGTTAATTACTGGAATGATGTTAATAATTCAGTTGATTTCTCATTGAAGTAATGGACGCCTCGTCAAGTAAATTAGCTCAAGGGTTAGAATCGTGCTATATGCCACAGGCAATTGTTAAGCATTTCGTGCAGTTAAAAAAGAAATAGAGTGGCTCCTGAACATCCGATAGCGCCAGACACAGCACCTATTCTTTCTTTCATTTCTTTCTTTTTGAGCCCTAAGCGACCGTTTCGGGTTTCCATTCAACTATTTCAGACGTCGTGCATGGTTATGTTAGATAAACATAATTTCGTTTCCTCATCCCCCCCCCCTTTTTTTTTTTTGCCGAGTAACGTTAATGTTTGGCGTAGATAATTCTGCGCATGAAGAGGTCGAATTGCCTCATGTTTATCTCATTGCTTGTAATGTTGACCATGCGCACGGTGCTACACATCTTACCGTTTTCTTATCCTAGAATAAAGTCTGTGTAAGTGTCGCTCGGGATTGGCCTGCAGACAAAGTTTGCATGGTATGTGCGCAAATGTATTGAACTTTTAATCTTGCAGGGACGCGCCTTGGGGGGAAGCTAACGAACCTCGCATATTTTTGCAATCGCGTCTTGCGCAAACTGCCAGATATGAATATTAAGCATCGCCGCAGCACTCGTATAGCGTAAATATTCTCTGAGCTTTCCATATGGTAAATAGCCTTATGCAGGATTTCGCATACTCTCCGTTCGAGCGCAAACGATACTAATGAAACGTAGGGGGAAAAAATTAAAAAGAAACGAAATGAAAGAAAAGAGGAATCGCACCATGACTCTCCAGTTTGCGCGGTTTTCGGCTCATTTCGTTTTCGTGGAAGGTTAACCAACCGCGGCGCAACTTTGATTAAGCGGCCCTTCACGTCGCGGTCGTTTTGGGCCGCTAAGCCGCGCTGCACGCTCCTGTCGTTAATCACCTGTGACGATTCCCTGCATCCCCGCTGCAATGGAGCAGCGGCGCATATGTATAGCGCAACTCCCGCTCTGGCCATGTCCCGCGGTTTTCGATGACTCTGAAGGTTATAGGCCCTATGGTTACGTCATAAGCTGCTCGCTTTTCTTCGCTCTTTCTTTCTGTGTGTGCGTGCGTGCGTGTGTTGCAGTGTAGTTAGAGTTTTCGTCCTTGCATCAGTTTACCTTAACCTGACTCCTAGATCTGCACTTGAACGCTACAAATAAAAACAAATATTTCAGCTGCATTAGTAACTCACCCTCCCTACGATACATAAAAAAATGTCGCTCTTGCCGTGAGAAGTGTCTTGCTAAGCCAGAAAAGGCTAAAAAAAAAAAACGAAAGCCAGGTCGCAGCGCCGTCTTGAAGTTTTCGCGCCAGCTAGCCATGACGTCATGGAATTCGCCGGTGTCTATCCGGGCCTAGTTAGCTTTTCTCTTTGTTCATTTTTTAAAGCCAAAGCTTTAGTAACCTCGTCGAGCCGAGTTTCGCTGTCACTTTGACCTTCATTTGACTGCAGCTGCGCCGTAGCCTTGGCAACGCGTCACGCGACTCGCCGTGCCGAGCTCCTCTGCCGCGGCGTGCGCTAGCTGCCGCCGGCTTGGCGCATGCGCTCTCCCCAGCTGGGTCGCCGCCTGACCACGTGACCCGCCGCGCGCCTGGCTAAGAGGAGCGCCGCGCTCGCCTAGTCGGTGCCAGCTTTAGCCATAGAGAAAGGCTTGGCCATGAATGAGAGCGAGGCCGGGCCATCTTCTCTGAGCGCTGCGCGCGAGCGGAAGGTTTTGAGCCATCGTCACCAAGCGGCGTCTGACCATCCCGCGGATATCGCCCGGCGAGCTGCTTCACTGGGGAGGGTCCGGAATTCAACAGGCGTCACACCGTCGAGATCAATGTAGCGACCGCGTTCGTGCCCTGCCCGTTTGTGCTTCGACGCTGCGCTTGTTCGCGGCGTCTCTTTGCCTGTCTAGCGCTTGCGCTTTCCCTGCGGCACAGCAGAGGTCGCACCGTCGAGAGATGCGTGTCTACCCTAGCCTAATCACATTCATGTCTAGCCGCCGACCTAGGCATATCCGTCATACCTGACTTAACGATGGTTGTATACCTAAGTATAATAATTGCAGCTAAATCAAAGATTAACCAAGTGAAACCAAGACTTAACCAGGCTAGACCAAGCTTTCGCTTTGCTTATACAGAGTTAGCTGATCTAAGCCGCAGCCATTTTTGAAAAGAATAGACTACATCGCATTCTAAAATAGCCAAATATTGAATGTTAGCAAGTTTCAAGAACATTTTACGACCCACTATATGGCCCAAATACGAAAAAAATGCTTCGAAATCCGTGACCTCATGCTGACGTACCAGCACTGGGGTTTTTGGCTCGAAATTCAAAGCAAGTAACTTTGACCTTCAGTTCCATCTTCGAATAACGAACATGCTACCACGAAATGAACAAAAATTTAGTTTTCCAATAATATTTTGTCTATCTAAACTGACCCAGTGTTTCTCTTTGTTGAACGGCACCGATGACATCGCCTCGATGCGGCGATTTTGTGTACTTCGTCGACGGGACGCGACTACTATACTAGCTCACTGTAACTTGACCAACGAGGGTGCCGTCATGATGATCGGTTAAAGATGTAATGTGCGATTTACGTTTGCCGATATTGCGAGTGCTGCGAAATGAAAGAAGAAAAAAAAATTGGAGGACGCCTAAGCTTCGCCTTTAGGAGTAGAACGCGATAGCATTCAACGATCCCCGAGTGCTTCACGCGCTTCCCGGCAACTGCAGTAAGCTTGCGTAACCGTAATGCTCACCGGGGAAACGCTGGCGGCGCATACGCTATGCACGAACTTGATTTGGGCGAGCTGATTCATCTTGAGTAAAACTTGAAGCAGCGCGAGGAAGACGAAGACAACAAAGCAAAACACACACGACAGGGCGAGCGCTGTTGTGTCTTCGTCTATTGTGTCTGTCTTCGTCTTCTTCGCGCTATGCACGATGGCGAGCTTTGTGGTTCTTTTTTTGATCGTGTGCAAGGAACCGAGGGGGCCGCGCCGCTCCTATTAAGACAGATCCCAAACGGCAGCTGGAAAACGCTATCGCGTTAAAAGAGGTTTGAGTTTCTGCGTAACAGAATCATGTTTTCTCGTATATTAAAATCACAGTCCGACGCTATCATGTTTGTAGGTTGTGTGTAAGTCGTACTTTACGATTTTTCTGACGCATTTAACTTGAGAAGTTCAATTAGTTCAGTAACTTACTGGCGCTACACGGAGGGGCTGCGTGATTGGGTATTCATTGTTCGAAATGATCATTGCCGAAAAGACGGTCGACGCAGGATTTTTTGCGACACGAGGCCCTTAACACTATCACGTCAAAAGCAGCTACGGTAATGCGTATTACAACCGTTTTAAGTATCACGGTGCCACGGGCGAGGTGTTGCAACAACGGGAACGACGCATCACGCTCCAATTGCGCCGATCACTTTGGCGCGCCAGCGGTGGCCTCGCAGAGGCTGTTGTAACCATAAAGGTGACGCCATGACCTCCAAGATTAGACCGCGCTCCGCCCGATCGCGGAGGCAGTGGGAACGCCTCGAAACGCCATCATTCTTTAGTCTTTCTTTCTCCTCCTTTTTCCTTGCGTGACGTGAAGGTTATGCAGAACCTTCACGTGGGTTCTGCAGAACCATGGGCCTCGAAAGCTTAGGTAAAAGACTGGCACGCCTCAGAGCGCTTTTAAATAACTCACCACAAAGCGTTTTTTTGCAAACTATTGTTGGTTTAGTTTTCCAGGAGGTGTTTATGTTCTGGCGTCATGACGCAGAATGTGGGAGCAGGGTATCGCGACGTTTTCGCACTCACTCAAGCTCGCTCGGTGGTCTTTTATGCTTCTTCTCGATGTCGACAGCTCGTTGAGTTGGTGACTAATCATCTCGACGTCTGAAACACCAAGGCACAGAAACATGACTCAAAGAAGTAAAATAATCGGACGTGACAACCGCTGCTTCACACGTTAAAAGCAGCGTGTTGTCTTGTCCGTGTATTCTATTTACTCGTGTCGTGTTTCCGTGCCCTGCTGCTCCACACGTTAATATGCGTTTTATCATAGCGCGGCCCGATGTGTACCAGCATAACAGACCACCGCTGATCGGCAGCAAGTATATGTGTAATAGCTAGTCTGTCAGCTGGTCAAGGCGAGCTACCATATAAGCTGGAACGTGTGATGCCAGTTGGCACGCTTTCAACGTCCGCATTGATTTTTCTCTTCCTTTTTTTCTTCCCTCCCAGGATGAAACTGTGCAAGACGTGCTGAGAGCATCTGGCAAGCTGGCTCGGATAGCCGTTCAGCGCCAATGTTGAGACACGGGCCTTTCAGCACCGCCTGCTTCAACTGCTTCACGTTGCGTCAGGCCTGTTGTCGCCACCGCGAAGCCGCACCTCGCACGGCAATGGCCAGGCTCGCGTTATGACCAACCTACGTAGCTTCCGTTCGCCTCAGTTACTTTAGTTTCTTTTCTTTCGCTTTCTTTCTTTACAACGTCGCTCCTTTTTTCTCCCTCTCTACAAGGAGGGCCTAAAGAAAAGGTTAACGGGAACAAAGAAGTTGTGGTTGCGTTTTTTGTTAGCCTAATTTCCCCGCTTTCATCTTTTTTTCTGAAGTCGCGCTCTGCCTTCGTTTCCTGTCTGCTGAGCCGCACTACCGGCTTCGTCGAAGATGTGGTTCGTCCGGAGGTGCAATGGACGGGTGCCGTCGTCATCATCATCGCCGTGCGAGTCGCTCGACGATGCTCCTTAGGACGTTCTCCTCCTCAAGATCGAAAACGGGACAAAAGAAGAAGAGGACGCGGCAATCCGTTCACGAGTGACCCCGACGCTACTCCGGGCGCGCGTATACTCTGCTGCACGGCTTCGACGCCACGCCGGTTCCGTTCTTTGTTCACTCGAGGCGCAGCGACGTCGTCCCTAGCGTTGCGGCGTCGGTGGCGTGAGGCATCCGCTTACATCCGCCGTGCCGGCAGAGAAACTCGCTGCCCCCGGCCGGTCCGTACTTCGTGCGTGTGTGTTACGCGCGCGCTGGCCGTGCCATATCTTTCGTGCGTGTGTGCGTGCGTTTTGTGTGCGTGAGAGACCGCGAAGCACCCTTCTGCCGGCGCCATGCTTCGAGTGCGCGTCCTCCGACTGCACACTTGCAAGGTGGTGCTGGTGACGTCGCTGGTGTGGTTCTGTGTGGCCGCGCTGCTGCTCATGTACTACACCGAGTGCATAGGCTCCGGCTGCCTGGCCAAGTCGAGCTCGACGGCTGAGCGGCTGCCGTCCGCCAGGTCGCTGCAGGCGCCCCGCGGCGAGTTCCGCAGCTGGATGCCCGTCGGTGAGGAGTTCCGTACTTGTCCCGTCACTCTGGCGTGGGGCATGCATGCTGTGAAAGAGTGATGCCGTGTGCTGTGTTGTACAGGGTGTCCCATCTAGCGTTAGCCAATCTGTTATAATAATAATAGAGACTTTTAGCTTGTACGCTATTCCGGTAAACGGGAGCGGTTTGGGCGGATTACCGGATGGTCGGGGCGTAAACGTGAAGCCGCCTGGTGTTGTAGAGCTCAACCAGACAAACGCATAGCTAAAACTGCAGTAACTCACCATATCCTGCTTCGCCACTCGTGCAAATTTTTGGCAGCGGCGTAATTGTGAACACGATTACGCCACTGTCGAAAATTTACGCCAGCAGCTAAGCAGAATATAGTAATTAGCTCTGTTTATGTGTGGTTGAACTTTGCGCCACCAGCTGGCGCCACCAATCTGGCCGCTCACGTTGACGCCCCCGCTAAACCGGAAAACCGCCCGCGCTTGCCCGAATACCGGACACGCTAAAAGTCTCTAGTCTCTACTGTGTCCCAGCTACCGTTAGACAAGCCGTTAAAAGAAAACAAAAACGAAGAAAAAATGCACAGTGCAGGATGCAATTACAGAACTTGTGGCGTTCGTTTGTCACAGCTCCGGCGACTGGACCCCGTAGGTCTTATAACCATATCTTGCACCGTGCCTTTCTTTTTTCTTCAGCTTTGTTTTTATAAGAGACTTTTAGCGTGTCCGGTATTCGGGCAAGCGCGGGCGGTTTTCCGGTTTAGCGGGGGCGTCAACGTGAGCGGCCAGATTGGTGGCACCAGCTGGTGGCGCAAAGTTCAACCACACAAACACAGAGCTAATTACTATATTCTGCTTAGCTGCTGGCGTAAATTTTCGACAGTGGCGTAATCGCGTTCTCAATTACGCCCCTGCCAAAATTTGCACGAGTGGCGAAGCAGGATATGGTGAGTTACTGCAGTTTTAGCTATGCGTTTGTCTGGTTGAGCTCTACAACACCAGGCGGCTTCACCGCTCCGGCCGCTCACGTTTACGCCCCGACCATCCGGTAATCCGCCCAAACCGCTCCCGTTTACTGGAATAGCGTACAAGCTAAAAGTGAGCGGTGAAGCCGCCTGGTGTTGTAGAGCTCAACCAGACAAACGCATAGCTAAAACTGCAGTAACTCACCATATCCTGCTTCGCCACTCGTGCAAATTTTGGCAGGGGCGTAATTGAGAACACGATTACGCCACTGTCGAAAATTTACGCCAGCAGCTAAGCAGAATATAGTAATTAGCTCTGTGTTTGTGTGGTTGAACTTTGCGCCACCAGCTGGTGCCACCAATCTGGCCGCTCACGTTGACGCCCCCGCTAAACCGGTAAACCGCCCGCGCTTGCCTGAATACCGGACACGCTAAAAGTCTAGTATATGCGTGAACGTGGCTTGAATCCGTGGCAAGCGCTTTGTGTTGTCGAACGTCCCCCTCTGTGTGTCTGGTCGTTCTGCCTGCGCTACAACAAAGCAGAAGATGCCTTAATTGCCAGCAAGCAAATATTGCTACCCTCAGCCCTGGTAAGGGTTAATGGTCCAAATTTATCCATCTTGTTTTGCCGACTCTGCCATATCGCAGACGCTCGCTGTATATATAGCATTGCCGTCCATCATCGTCACGGGTTACGTATGCAGGCTCAGCCGATTATCCCGCGCGGCAGGGGCCGCGAGCCACGACTGGTCAGAGCGAGTTCAGGTATATCGAATTACCTGACATATCAATTATATTTAGCACATTGGCCAAGCTTCGTCGCGGTAGCCGGGTTCGACTGCCGCACCATGTAGCTGTCGCACCGTGTTTACATTCGTTCATGAACGATTCCGACCGAGTTAGGTAAACAAGCAAACCTTGAAACTCTTGAAGGCGGAACACAGGTTGAAAGGATGAAGTTTCTTTTATTGTTAATTCACGGTCACTTTAACATTAGTACAGCCCAGTACTTTATGCAGCTCACCCTGAAGAACCATCCAGACATCGCTACAGTATCTACATTCCTGTGCTACTTTCTCATAATAATTGTTTTAAATACAGCTTTTTTCCTCGCGTTATTGAAGAGTGGAACCTGCTGGCTGACTCAATCGTGAGAAGTGACTCCCTTGATGTCTGTATTGAACGCGTCGGATCATTCATGCACAACAGCGCGCCTAGACAGTAGCACAAGTACCTCCCTCAACTTGTGTGTTGTGTATTCTTGTTCGTTAATTTAGCTGTTTTCCTTGTCCAGTGCGTTCGTTCGTATATCGTGTCGGATATGGTTGTTGAAATTATGCCCATGTATACTTATATCTTTTTTTTCCCCCACTCCTGTAATAGCCTGCAAAGGCTGTCAGTATCAATAAATAAATGAATGATTATAGGCCGGGACGAAAGCTCAGCCAAAATCTTTGCCGGCCGACGAAAGCGCCAGAACTTATGTTCCGTTATTCTATTCCCGCGTGTCTTCCTTTCGTGCCTTCACCGCGAGTTGCGTTTTGTACCTTCCGCTGCCTTCGCCTTCCGAATTAAATTAGGCGATGTATAGGTCGGCGCAGATCCGAGCGATGTTCGTCGTCAGTGGAGCATGCGTGGGATTCCTTTTCCTTTACGTTAAATGCTTAGTCGTTGCGCAACATTAATTTCTTCTTCTTTGCGCCAGAGTTCGTTATTCGGTGAACGAAGGTCTGCAGTGGAGACCTATATAATGTCGCTCCGCGCAGCCGCCGCACAGACCTGGAACAATCAAATCTGCCTTCTGCCAGGGAAATGTGCGCCATCTTTGTTTCGTCACCGGTTCACGTCTTTTGCAAGCGCCGTGCTGCCTGCATCCACTGCCTCATTGCGAAATAAATGAAATGTGTCCCGAGATCTCTTGCGCTCTCTTGAATATTCTTTTAATCGTTTTTTTTAAATTACGCTACAAGTTATATTTGGACAAAAAAAAAAAAAAGGAAAACATACCGCACTGACTAAGCCTCAAGCATACGGCCGTGAATGGTTTGGTTCACTGTAGTTTAGTCACGTTTTTGGTCCACTAGATTTTGCAAGAGGGCGCTGAAACCATTTCGTCGTCGCCGTTGAGAAAGAGGGATGTTAAGTATGACACTTTAAATGCTGCGAGACGTCGCAGTCCTGGGTGCTGCATTACTACCACCCGGAGTCTGATTTCTTAATGCCTGTCCATGACTGTCGTATATGTGTGGTTTACAAAGTTCCCTTTAGCTGTGACCAGTTCTACGTGGGGCAAACGGGGCGGTGTATCAGTCAGAGGCTAATGGCACATGAAATGCCTTTAACCGGTGGATCGCCTTCTAATCTTTCCCTACATTGCCAAGATTGTAACTGCAAGCCAGAGTTAGATGAATGCGCGATATTGTGCAGGCACAAGAATGAAGATACGCGTCTTTTGGTAGAGGCATGGCATATCTATAATGGTGGAAGTGCGTGCATGAGTCAGCCTTCGATTACTTTGCATAAAGAAGAGATTAAGTATCTTAACAGCTATCTCTCTCGTAGACCGGCACATGTACGTGACTGACACGTGGTGATACCATTCCAGAGCTTGCGCTGATGAGTTTTGACTTCTTTCTTCTTTTCGCCTCAGTGCTCCCTTCAGTTGAAAACGGCGTTCATGTTGTCCACTTCTCTTGTGTCCTGTCTGCACGCCTCACCTTTTTTTGCATAATTAATCCTTACCAACTAGCTCAGCATTCTGTCGTTCTAAATCTTAATTAATTCCGACTGACTGTTGCCTCAAGGTTTACAATTCAAGGTTTATAGTCGGATAGTCTCTGCTAGAGTCACTGTAGAGTCGTTCACACCGGGCGGTCAGGGCGTAGCCTAGCACGACGCGAAGGTCAGGCCTAGCTAGCGCGCCCCTGGTGTTTCGTTCAGATTTACCAGTACAGAAACATTTTTTTTTTCGATTTCGCACTGCAGAGCGCTTTGATTTGCCGTTGCGCCGGGCCTCTGCACGCGCTAGTGCAGGTGTAGACTGTGCAGAAATCGTGCAGGCATTTAGCGGGTTTCATATATCGTATGACACGGGCCACGGCGAAGCCAATCACGTTTATGATATTCCAAGAGTGCTGTAAGTGTTGTTGGGTCCCACGGTAGCGTTATCCCACCGCTGTCATACAGTTGTTGTGACTCGGTGCCTGAGCGGCCGTTACGGTTCCGTGGCTGGTGATGTGCCAGGTGCCAGGCGATCGAGAGATCCGGTGCGACGTCCAAGAGAGATGAGATGAGGGTTTCTTTACAAATTTACATGGTAGTGGTTCACATGTACGAGCATGAGCACTCGCGCGAGTAGGAGCACACCCGCAGAACACTCAAGATCTGCTTCTTAAGGACTTGTTTTATTGCGATAGCAAATATATGGACACTCCAGGCGCATTTTGCCGTCGCCGTGATGTTCCGTATAAAGTCCAAGGTCGATAACACCGTCGCCGCGCGTCGTATGCTCTGTGAAAGCCCGCGAGGGAAGCCGGCGATCGCGGTTCAATCTGGCGCGCGCGAAGGAGAAAGCCGAGAGCAAACGCGCCGTCTTCCGTCGCGCGAAGTGCCGTGGGATAATGGGAGGAAGGAGGGGAGGGGCGGCTTCGACTCTGCCAACAAGTGTGTACTTTGCACGGCCGGGCGCGTTCGCGCGCGCCGTATCTTGAAAGTATAGTGTTTCATACAATAATTACTAGATGGAACTCTGGCGCTAGTGTCTACGGGAGCTGCAGTGGAAGCGGTTGTACCAGCATGGGAATTATGGGAAGTACATGGATTTGCCTAAGCTTCGTCGTTCTGGCTTCAAATGGCCTTTTTACTTTGTAAACTCGTCATTTTCAACAATGTACTGCATAATAAATAATTAGATAAACATTATTAAAATTGTCAGATGGCACAGGAACTCTAGCACAGAAGACTGATACTGAAACCATTACGCCAAAAGCGCGTGCATCGACGAGTGATGTGAAATTTGTCACGGGCATGCCAGTGCCTTGAGATGCTTCGCGCGTTTCGATTTGGCCGCTTCGACAAGCTCAGTCGTTGCAATCAGTAGCGATTGTGCGTGTTTGCAGCATCTTCAGCACTTCGAAGAGTATAGATTGCTCTGAAATTTACGACAATAAAGCATCATAAACGAAGCCACAAGAACGTCTGAATCGACAAGCACGAAGATCAGACAAATCCATGTACTTCCCTTCATTCCCATGGTGGGTCAAGGATTGCAGCGTCAGAGTTCCCTCTAGTATATTGTAGGAAACTCTATGCTTGAAAGGGATCTACAGAGGGTTCACACCTTTGTGTGCGCTGTGTTCTCGCCGCTCTTGCGTTGAAGCGATAGACAGCACAAAGGTCACTTCGCATTCTGCTGCTGTCACGCTTGCTCACACCAGCATTGTTACGAACGGCTTGCATGGGTACCGACCTACAAAATTTTCCCAGCCAGCTGCAGCTGCGGAGGGGGCGAGCTTCCGAGAAGCGACCGTGGAACCCTTTCCCACCTGCTGCGGCGACTCGTATTATAGGGGCGACGATGTGTCGCATCAACACCCCCTCGGCGCCGCTATGACTAAACGCGGTCGGCGGACCAAGTATTGTTAGTGAATTCGCCGTCGCCGTCTCGGTTTCTTTGGAGCGGGGGAACTCCTGGAAGATGTTTTGCAGTGCGGTCTCACGGGCCCTATAAGTGGTCAGTCAATGAACAGACGCGGCGACCACTGTCTGCGTGGTCAGCTCTGGGATCAAAGAGTTGCCTGCTCGGGGCAGGACCCATGTCCGCGAGAACCCTCTCACCTCGATGTGGTCAGTGAAACCTGTGCGGAAGTCAGTGCATAAACCCTTTCCCTCAAAGGTGGGTTGGCTACGATGACTGGACGCTCCGTTTGGTCGAACGGCCGTTTTCCCTCACCTAGCGATCTATGGAGGACAGAGTGTATTTAAAGAGCCATTGGTGGCTCCTCGGTGTGCATTCCTCTTTCAGTCATGTTAGGCTGGTGAACTGTAATGTTCTCATGTAGATACTGTAAATAAATCCCATATTCCTCGTTCTCGATGAGAGGCAGTCCTGCCCTTCAACAGCGCCCTCAGCGGGGATAAGTTAGACGACGGAATGGACCAGCTACCATCTATTTCATGCCCGACTCCAAACATTACAACATCCAGCATTTTGCAGCCAGTGTCCGCGCTCATCGAGTGTGATGCGTTCCTGTTTGCTTCTGCACGCTGACGTCATACTTGTTAATTCACTTAGTAAGCAAATTTTTCCAAGTTTATACGGCCGATAAAACTACTATGCTTACTTCGTATAACTGTGTGTTAATTTGCTATTGAAAACGATGCTTCACCTTTCAGGTGAAATTGCGACTTTTACCCCCTTTCTCTCGTCAGCGAAATTCACTGTTCTTCTCGGCCAACCACAATCGTTGAACCGGTCGCAAAATCCCGCCCATGACGTTTCACCGTTCCACCGCACTCCACCTCCAATGTTGCACGATCGCCCCTGCGTACGAGGCAACAACGTCGTGGCACACTGGATCGACATCATTTCGATGGAAGTGTCCTCGACGTTGGCCTCTTCATCAATTAGTGGACTATTTGTGACGGTCCGCTTGTCAGGGTCAGGTTGTGGTAGGGTGGTCTTCACTGTAATCATTGCTTCCACGAAGGGCAGCGGCTGTTGTCGCCTCGAAGTGAGCTCCTTTGTTTGTCACAGGTTATGCCGGGTCCAGTGTAGTCTCGTGGCGGGCGCTCGGCTCACCCGTCAGCTCTCATCACACTAATTTAGTTGCCAGCTCCTTGCCAGTTAGATCTGGTCACACTAATTTAGTTGCCAGATCCTTGCCGGTCAGCTCTGGTCACACTAATTTAGTCGCCAGCTCCTCGGTCCTGAGAAAATGACGATCTAAGGGCCTTTCATAGCTGGACGCTCGCCGGTGAAGCATTAATCGCCGAGAAGGAATGCCGTGTATAACATTGCTAAACGCCAATCATAACAGTGTGAGTTGCCACCAGACTACCAATAGTTCCACAAGGAACATTTTTAAAATGTATGCTTTCTCATTCGTTGAGGAAAAATGCAGTGTGGAAACATGTTGACAGGGCATCAGTGGATATTTCCACGGAGTTCGTATTTCTTGAAACTTCTTATAAGTGGCTTTTCAGCAAATGAGTATGCTTTGCATGCTAGCTGGCATCAAAGTGGTGATGAAATATCACATAAAGGTTGTTAATTGAAAAGTTTATTATGCTAGCATTGCATACTACCTAGCGTGAATTTTGCAGTTATACACGTGTCCCCGAAAGGTGTTAATTATAAGCTAATCAGTAATTCTATTTTATCAACAAGTTTTTGATTGCTGCGTAGATCCTGACATGACAGTTATGGGTTGGTGAAAAGAATTGGCTGCAACCTCAGCCGACCGCCATGAACACTCATTGTGTGTGTTTTAAGTTGCGCTGTTTCAATTGTACAGAAAACTGGAAATCCATTGTTTTCACTAGGGTTAATTTTTTTTCTGTGCCATTCATAATTTAGATTTATGTATCAGCAAGCCCCCATGAAGTTTTAGAATTAAAAGAAGAAATATTCTTTTTATTGCGATAGAAATTATATGAACACTCAAGGCACATTTCTGGCATCAGCGTGATGTTCCATATAAAGACCAAGGGTGATAACATCATCTCCGTGTGCCATATGCTGTATGTGCAAGTGAAAGCGCGCGAGGGTGAGCCTGGCAGCTCAATCTCGAAGATGCAAGGGAGGAAAGCAGGGAGGAAGCGCGCTGTCTTCCGTCGCAGGCAAGGCACTGGATGGAGGGGAGGAAGGGGGGGGGGTGCGTTCTACTCTGGAGGCTGCTGCATATAGCGCAAATGCATGCGGGCTCTTTCTTGAAAGCGATCTGTGTTGGGGGCAGAGTCTAGGCCTAGAGGTGCGCCGGCAGCCAATAGCTTCGTGTGCGCTATTTTCTCGCCGCTCAGTTCACGTCAGAGGCAGCACAAAGATCAATTCGCTCGCTCCTGCTGCCGCGCTTCGTGACTCCATTGTTTTGACAGCGACTTTCCACGGTCATCGAGTTAAATATGTTCATGTTTGCTTGTGCACGCTTGACATCATGCTTGTTAATTTACTTAGTAAACACATGTTTACCCGTTTATACGGCCGATAAACTACTATCCTTACTTCGTATAGCCGTCTACTAATTTGCTATTGCAATCCATGCTTCGCTTTTCGGGCAAAATTGCAACTTTTTTTTCGTGAAACTTCTACTGCAGCAAACTGTACTGCATCTGTTGACCAAGTTCTCATGTTTATACATTACAGAGCTTGTCGAGAACCCACCAGTTTGGCCTGGGGAACGTGGCCGTGGTGTCGAGATTGGCCCTGAAGAAGAGGCACTCAAGAAAGAGAAGTTCAAGCTCAACCAGTTTAACCTCCTGGCCAGCGACCGTATTGCCCTCAACCGGTCCCTGCCCGACGTGAGACTAGAGAAGTATGAATGCCATACGTTCTGTTACCATACAGCACAGCATAGGTCACCAGAATCGGCTATACTCACATGCTCAACGATATTTTTGTAGGCTATGCACACTCCCGCTCATGTGCATTCACACTCAGTGGCTTAGCCAGGAAGTGTCTACATCCTCCCAGTCCCCGGTCAAGTATGTGTCCCTCTGAAACAAATTGGCTGGGCCACTGCTCACGCTTGTTGGCACTCGCTTGCGTTTCTACTCCTACTCAACGGTTTTCACTCGTACTCACTCGTATTCCTCCATTAACACTTGCCAGCATCCACTCGCGCTCATGTGTGCATCCTCTCCCAGTCACTGGCACTCGCTCACATACATATGCACGTCCACTCACACTTGACTGCCAGCAGTCCTACTGCATGTCCACTCGTTGATGCTGCATGCGCATTCACACCCTTCATCATCACTAACGATCTATTGCATGGTGTGAAATGAGCATGGAGTGAATAAGGGTGTACTCGTAAATGAGAATGCTGACCTATGCTGCACTGTGTGTGGTATAGAGCTGTCGACTATTAAAGGGAACACCTGTGTGCAGAGAATGTCTGGATTTTCCTCTTTCGCAAGAGTATAATTGCCTAGGTATGCAGCAGCTAACTTGCGGTAGGTAGCTCTGACTCCTTTCGACACCTGTGCTGAAAGGAGTCGGAGACCTAATTCTCACTGACGTTCCTTCCACAGCCACTTGCAGCTAAGGCACCAGCAAAGTGAGAGCTGCACATTTGAATGTTCCCCTTAACAGTGAACTCCACTGTATATTGCCACTCCCCAGGTTATTTATTTATTTATTTATTTACCCTCAAGGCCAACGGCATTACAGAGGGGAGTGGGAAAAATACAGTTGTAAAGAGAACAGCAACATACAGTGAGTTATAATAACAATTTCAAGCAGGCATGTACTTAAACAATGGCAGTTAGTGCCTCGTGAAAACACTGGTTATCACTGATTGATGCAATGTCAGTAGGAAGGTGGTTCCTCTCGATTGCTGTGCGTGGCAGAAAAGATTCAGAAAATGTTTTCATTTTATAAAATGGCATACCTACCTTATGGCGATGATCAGTGCGATGGGACATACATTGCGGTGACACAATAAATTTGTCGTGAAGAACGGTACGGTAATATATGTTAATGAAATAAATTTAAGCGGCCAAGTTTTCGATGCACAGCTAGAGACGGAAGGGAAAGTTGCCTGTAGACACACCTTGTATTGCATGAAATTCTCACGAGTCATTGACTACCATTGTTTTCTAATGCTTTTCTGAATATGCAAAATGGAGCATGTGTTCAGCTACGTTTACACCGTTTGTATGATGTCAAGTTTTATGAGCTATCACTTGAATGTACAGTTTCAGAGTGAACTTCGACACTATTGATGTCTTGGCTGTACATTTGACATGAGGGATTATGGATGATTGCTAATTGGTCTGTGTCAGCAGAAAATGCCCAATTCGCAAGCATACAGTTTTTCATTTTCATTACATTTATTTTCGTGCAGTGTAGGAATGAGGGGACAAAAAAGGATTAAACTGAATAAAAAGAAACATGTTATTGAACTAGCTTTTCCCTGTAGAGAAAAACATCAACTCGGCAGTGACAACTGTGACAAGTAGGTGTCGGCAAATGAGAACTGATGTGACTTTCAATTGGCCGCTACTTATACACGACAGAAATTCTTGACCCGTGTTTAGCATGGATGTGGCATTGCAGGCTGGTGCCATGGAAGGAATTTGAGGCGACTGAAGTAAACTCGGATAAATAGAGAGAGTATATTGACTTAAGCAGGTTTTTATACACAAGAACACTTGGCCGTCAGTATGCACAACATTGGTAGTCATGTAGAATTTAAAACAATAGATCCAAAGCCAAAACTGACCATGCAGCAGTGGAAAGGTTGCTGTAAGCCTCGAGTTGAAGACACGCTCAGCTATGGCTATAACAGCACAGCCTCGAGAGCACACTGGTTACATGGATGTGTGCAAGTAACGCAAGAATGCGTGCTTCAAAACATAAAGCGATTAGATGTTGCATGAACAGCAAACAAAGTAAAGCAAACATGTCACGCAGTGCTATCCTGTAGCTGCCGTGGCAAGACCTGTGCCCATATCCTCATATTCCTGCCCACCTCTATCACTCTCGCTTATACTTATGGGGTCTCTGCTGACAATTCGTCAAGAGCAAGTGGTGTAATCATTTCCCCTTTGTCTACAGATGCCTTGAACATGCTGGACTCTAATGGGAGGATTGGGCACTGCCAGTTAAGCCCGTTCTAGCTTTGGCAGACGTGATCCATGTGAATTCTTTCTTTATTGTTTGGTAAATAGGTTATTTCTTTTTGTCTAGTTCACCTGTCAATGCACTCAGAAGTGAAGTGCTGTGCACGTGTGCCTGCCAAAATTTTTGTCTGAGAACTACTCTTAAATGTTGCACATATCCCTACAAGGTGTCGTATCCTTCTTTTCGGTAAACTTATCTATTTTTCATCATCTATAGCTTGTACTAGAGGCACAGGCATGCCTTCCAACAGCTCTTTGCCAGTCGACTACAGCATTTCTGTTTTGTGGCAACCCAGTGTTCAAATAACCTTGAGCCTGATGTGCAAGGCAAAACACCCATATCATTTTCATGTTTGTTATCATTGCACTCGTGCAAAGTCTAGCGCTGTGCAATGTTATGTAAAAGGAGCATTTAACATGTTCCTTAAAAGCTGAATACACTGTAATGGAATTCTCCATTCTCAGAGAGTTTATTATGTGTTTGCTGAGGGGCTCCAGCTATTCAGTTAGACCTTGTATGCTAATATGTGTAGTGCATTTTGCAGTCTTTGTCAAATGGCATAAAGATACATGAATGACAGTGATGACACTTCAGCTGGATACTGTAGCACTTTCACACTTGAGTTTCAAGATAGACATATAAGCATATAGTTAAGAGGAGAAGGGAAGCAGAGAATATATTTACTGAATATTTACAATGACTTTAGCAGCTGACAAGATCGTGGTTAGCTCGCAACGTCCATGAGCGTCATCATCTTTAGACTGATCTTCAGTGTCTTCATCTTGTGACAGTGTTGATGTTGCTGCACTCTCCGCAGATGCAAAGATAAGGTGTACCCCGAGAAGCTGCCCACAACGTCTGTGGTCATTGTGTTCCACAACGAGGCTTGGTCCACCCTGCTGCGAACGGTGCACAGCGTCATAAGGACATCTCCGCGAGCGCTGCTTGAAGAGATCATCCTTGTGGATGATGCCAGTGAAAGGGGTGTGTGTTTGTTGCATGCATACTTGAAAAAAAAAAAAAAGAAAAATGGAGCTATGCAATCGGGAGTTTCTTTGGGAAGTGAAGGAGGATGAGCCAGGAGCTTGAACCAACATTTATGGGAGGGTGCATGCAGCAGAAGCAGGCGGGGGGCTTTATACAAATATTAAAGCAAAGCTTTCTTTGCGAACGTTCCCAGACTTTCCTGACTCTAGTTGCCGTCTTTCCAAATATACTCGTTTATATACACATCGAAGTTATATGAAAGTACCCACGAAGTGGCTCATATAATAAACATTGTATGCTGACCACATATGTCCAGCATTGTTCTGCATAACAAGAATGCAACTTCCTACTTAAAACCTGCACATGTAATTTCTACTCGGACATCGCTGAAGCACATCGATCTGTTAATGGAATGGTGAGTTGATTTAACCACTGAGTATTCTTCACTGGGTTTCTCGCCACTCCTCCAGAATGGGCAGGTTCTGCTACGTACATAACAGATTATAGTGTCGGTTCACAGATATCTTTAAAGCATACCTATCTTTTAGTGGAATGGTTCATTATATTCTTTAACAACAAATTCTTTAATTTCCTTTAGTTTCATTGATCTAGCCATTTGGTATGTGCCCCTAGGGATGTGCTCGTCCTTGTCCAATCCTCCAGGATGGGTATGTCCCACGATGAGAAAAAGGCACAGAACTCCTAAATTTTGTTTGATACACGTCATATTTTTCTGTGCACATACCTGTCATCGTCAGATTGTACAAATCTCCGTTAGCTGTAAAGTGTTTAATTAACCGCTTTACATATGCTTCACTTCGCATAGCTTTCAACATTGGATCTGCATGAGGTTTTTTTAGGCTTAGCATCTGCCAGAAGTTCGAAATAAGGACATAGAGAGGTACACTGTTCGTATTTTGTTAGTCAGTCTGTCAGGCATTTCTCAGCCGAACCTTTACTTTTTACCTAAATATTATTTATGTATTTATTTGTACATACTGCAGCGCAATAAGTGCTATAGCAGGAATGTGTTAACAGAGGGAAATTATACACAGAAAGATATGATACATTGATGAGGGTGACTTGCTAGGGCCATTAATCTTGGATGACAGATACAAAACCTTGGGATGAGCATGAGCGAATAGACCCAGGTACGGAACTACACACTCTTCTATGGAACGAGGGCAAAATCTGAATTTAAACATATTAGTGCGTGCAAAGTAGGGTATCAAGTTCAAGTTGTGATGTTATCTCGTTGATGACTGTGGCGTGAGGTTAGTATAGTTGCTTTTTGAAAGTTTAACTGAAGAATTGACGATGCTGTGCAAGAAATCTAATGATGCTATGAGTTAAGTTCAAGGAAAGAAGTGCAGAAGAGGGTGAAAAGTCACGATCATAAAGGTGAGATATAAATGTTAGTTTCTTTTTAATTGCGTCTAGCCTGTTAATCTCGTACTGCTTATAAGGGTTCCAAACAACAGATGCATAGCCGACAGCAGGATGGATTAGCGATTTATGTAACAGTAGCTTAGCATCCTTTGGAGAGTTGGATAGTGTATGACGTAGGTAACCTAATTTTTTTAGTGCTTTGCTACAAATGTAATCAATATGATTGGACCATGATATGTTATGCATAAAAATGATACCACGATACTTATACTCAGATACCCTACACACAGCATGGTTATTGAAGGAGTAATGAAAACGAGAAAATATTTTGCAGGAGGACATAGGGACGGTTTTATCAAAGTTAATGTTCATTTGCCAGGTGTTGCACCAAGTGCAAAACCTAGCAAATGACTCTTGGAGACGGTAATGATCTTAGAACAGTTAATAACTTCATATAAAACACAATCATCAGCATAAAGATGAATGTTAGTAGAGATGTTAGCAGGCAAATCACTTATGTAAATTAAAAGAAGCAGTGGCCCAAGAATGGAGCCTTGGGGCACTCCAGATGTCACATCAATAGCAGTAGAGTCGGTTGAGCTGCAAGAGACAAACTGGGAATGAAGTGAAAGAAAGCTTGAAAATCCAGTTAACTAGTTCAGGATCATTTAGTACAACGTTAAGTTTAGCAAGGACTTTAGACTGTAATACTGTGTCAAATGCTTTAAAGAAGTCTAGATAATGAGCAACACGAGAACAAGGTGAAAGCAGGAGTCAACAATTCGACAAGTGGACAAAGGGAAGTCCATGGAGACAGTGTCAGCCTGGTTGTCAACGTCAATGTTAAGGAAAATGTCATGCCTAAACTCAATGGTGTTGTCATACTAAAACCGGGCCTAAACCCATGCTGTATGTTAGATAACAGACGATGTGAGTTCAGGAAAAGCACTATGTGTTTATGAATGATACATTCTATGATTTTGCGTGACTGTGATGTTATTGAAATCGGTCTGTAGACTGCCTATCACCAAATTTATAAAGAGGAAGCACTTTAGCTAACTTCCATGAGGAAGGAACACTGGTAGATGATAAGGATTTGTTGAATATGACCATCAGATATCTTCATGACCACAAGGAATAGCAAACCAAGAATATATTGTGTACACCATCCGGGCCGGTGCATTTCTTGGTATCCAAGTTTAAAACGAGGTCAGAATACCTTCAAATACGGACTGAAAATACTTGTTGAAAGCATCCGATATCACTGACTGATCACTGATGATGCCTTTGTCAATTTTGAATGAAGTGGGTGAAGCACCGTGCGGTAATATAGCAGACCAAAATTTACAAGGGTTAGTTCTTAACAGATCAGGTAGTTGAACACGAAAGAAGAAATTTTTGGCCGTTTGCAATTTCAAATTAAGTTAATATTTTACCTTGTAAAACCTGTCCATGGTTATGGAATCGTTGGTTCGTTTAGAGTGCCAAAGCCTACGGACACGATGAGATAAATTCAAGGTGTTGTGAGTGATCCAGGGAAGGTTAGCATTACTTTTCTTAGTTTTAATGGGCACAAATAATTGGATACATGACTTGACAAGATCCTCAAGGTAATTAACAAGACAATTTGCATCCTGTCTGTCTCATAGAGAGCAAAACATATCGAAATGGTCAGCTAAGATATCAGTAATGGAATTGTTGTCCGTATGAGGGAAGTCAGGGAAACTAGTAAATGTATAGGGTGATTTGGAGGTTGGACAAGAGAGCGATAACAAAGCACCTTTATGATGTGAGAGTCCTCGAATTACTTCACCAGAGAAGTCATTTTTCGCTAGATCAATGCTCAAGAAAACCAAGTCGAGGATGGACTTTAGCCTAGTTGCACTAGAAACAACTAGATTGAGCCCGAAGGACAAGTAAATGTTGATTAATTCATTACATATTGCTACGTCACAACCTTTTGTATTTAGTGATAGCCAGTGGATGCCAGGAGCGTTAAAATCACCCATGTAGATAAATTGTGATGAAGCAATGTTAGTTAGGGAAATTAAATTTGCAATAGCATGAAGGACATTAAGGGAAGAATCAAGCGGACGATATATGACACTAATTACAATACGCTCATTAGTATTCAAGAAAATTTTACACCACACGGTTTCTATATCCGAGGGCAAGGGCAAAACTGAGAAACGAAGATCCGAATGGATAAGAAGTATGATGCCGCCGCCAGTGCCATGGATCCTGTCTAGGCGCACTGCTATAAAACTGCATGGAGTAAACTCTGAGTCATAAATATTACTATGTAGCTATGACTCAGTGAAGCCTATAACATGACGGGAATAAATAGAAATAAGAGGCAGTAAGTCTGGAAGTTTTTTAATACTGTGAGTGTTAATGTTCCAAGCGATGAGGTTATCGAGATGTCCTAAATGATTTCAGGTAGTGAATGAGCCAGGAGTCGAAGACACAGGCACGCAAGGCAATGGTTGAATAGATATTTTTATTAATGTGTTTAAACTGTCATCTCAATTATAATGAGCCTTGTCAATGAATGCATGATCGTATCTTAGGTTTACGACAGAGCCATTGTTACGAATCCCATATTTTTTTCCAGACAGATCTAATCCTTGCAGAGAAGTCTTCTGTAATGAATAAGTTTGAGCCCTTAAGTTTACAACTGTTTTTTAGAACCGCAGTTTTGTCGTTGAAGTCGGAAAGTCATAGAATAATAGCATGAGTGTGACCGGCACGTTCTATGCCAAGCCTATTGACACATTCAATGTGAGGACATTGTTAGATCTCAACACCACCAAGGGTGTTAACTGAACGTTTGCCATGTGTCAAACCACCGCACCTCCTATCCAGACGTCAATGCGGCGTGGACGACAACTAAAAGTGCTCACGCCACCATTACCTGGAAACCGGAGAAAAGGATGAACGGGAGGGAACCATGACAATGAATGGATAGGCACATTTAATTAGACGAGTCAAATCGGCACCCATCCCTCCGCACTTATCCAGCCGTCAGGACACAGTCTAAACCGGCTGTTGCAGGGTTCCACAAAAGGACCTCGGCCGTCCTTCACCTGGCAGACGGAGTGAAGAAGAAAGACAGCGTGTAAACTGGCTGTTGCAGGGTTCCAGGAAAGCCCTCAGCCCGCCCATCACCTGGCAGACTGAAAGAAGAAAGTGGGGCGGGGGCAACGACATAACAAACTAGGTGTCGCCGAGTGATTTCCTTCTACAGATTCCAAACCAGTTTCTTCGAGGCGGAGTTACTGTGGGTTATGGATGGCACGGGCATAGCATTGCAACAGAGTTGACGACGGTGATTTGCTGCTGGACAGTCTTCAGTTTCCCTAGTCGACTTGCCTAGGGAAGAGAACAGGATTAAAAGCGGAGACTTTTCGAGAGTGAGGACAGAGGGCCCTGATGTGAACAGAGACGTTTAACTTGCTCCTGCATGGAGTGGGCTTCTGCACTGGCGCCGTGTAACTAAGCAAATAAACCCTTTTGCCTTTATTTTCTACAGCTTGACATCGTAATCGATGGGCTTGGTGGATTCCATGCCATGAATGCCACCCTAGCTGTAACAACAGATAATCTTCAAGGTCCCTTTAAGTACAGACGTAATGTTGAACAACAGCATGGCATCATTTTCATGGGGGTTTTCCAAAATACCGTACAAGATTATTTCTTCGAGAATGATTTTCTAGGTCATCATGTTTTAAGACCAGCTTGGTAATTTGAGAAGATAAGGAGTTGATTTCTGCACGTGGTTATCTGCACGTGGTTATCTGCACGTGGTTATCTGCACGTGGTTATCTGCACATGGTTATCTGCAAGTGGTTATCGAGGTTAAGTTATCTGAGCAGGGAAGGAGATGTACAAATAAGGAAAATGTGTACAGTGAAAAAAAAATGTTTGGTCATGGCTGGTGTTCTTAATGTTATGTACGAATGCTGCCAGTAAAATGATACCTTGTGACATGTGTCACTTTGTCACTTGTTGCTAGCAGTAAACACTGGCATTTACCCTTGATCTTGCTTTGTTCTTATGCTTATATCTTGGCCACTGAGTATGGCTGCAGATACCCCTTGCCATCTGATTCTGAAGTGCATATAAAGTTATTAAAAGAAGTTGTACTATCTTTTGCAGAACATCTGGGAAGGAAGCTTGAAGACTATGTTGTCAAGCTTGAAGTGCCTGTTAAGGTATGTGAAAACATTTTCTCCCACCCGTTTTCGTTTCCCCATTCTCGTAACATGTAGTACAATAGGTGTATAATGTACAAATAATGAACCCAGCCCGTAATACAATATTCATATTTTGTATGCTGTTGTGGATTGTAAGGGACTTAAAAACAAAACTGGAATTTGTTTGCTAAAACCGTAGGCAATGTATGCCACCTTTGCATGCGGTTCAGTATTGATGATGGCATTCTGCAGTATCCAGTACATTCTGTCCAAGAAGTGTACTGTATTCAAGGAGGCTTTCGTTTGAGACACTAGCTATTTCAAAGCAGTTGGTATAACTGCAGTTTACTGGTTCCAAGTGCTCACCAGTGTCTGTCTGTTTTAATATCACTCAAGCCTTGTGGACGAAGCTCTCACCTGCAGACAGTCCTATAGTGTCAGTGCCATTATCCACAAGAATGTACTGCTAGCATCATGATTTGGCCATCTGTTACAGAGGAGTAGATACCACATGGCTGCATGAATATTTGCATTTAATACATAATGCCTCTGTACTACATCAGTTTTCTGATGTATTGTCATTTCTTTGCCCAACTACAAGTGTTAACTTCTTTTTCTAACAGCTTTTTGTGTGCTTGTGCACTGCTCCGTTGATTTATTGGTGACCTTTTGCACAATGTTTCATCATATCCATGTCCAATAACCATGAGTTGAAGCTCCATGCTACATGATGGCAACATGTAAAATGGGTATCACGGGCCTCTGCACTCATGTGACAATCGTGCACGCTTGGCGCCCTGTGGTGTGCCTGCAACATGATGAAGCTGCTGTAATCTTACATATCTACTGTTGCACCACTTTAATCCTCAATAAGTAAACATTAGTGTGACTGTTGTAAGTGGGCTCTTCTGTAATTATGTTGGTGCGTACAGTTAGCAACATAGGGAAGATATGACGAAATGCCGATTTTTTGTGTGGAATTGCTTTTTTTAATTTTAATTGTGGTTAATATATGCACAAAACAGAACTTGCAGGGCAAGTAGCGACACTTTGAACCTGCTACATGCACGATTGGGGATGTCATGAAGCCAAGTTCCAGCTTTCCGAAACAGTTCAGAATGATAAACATGGCTCACATCACTGTTTGAAGCTTCAGAGTGCCATGAGTGTTACCAAACTTGCGTGACAGGGTGCCACAACAGATTTTTGTTGCCTACCCATTGGTTTAAACAGTTTTGCAAAAAGGTATATAATCACGGCTCTAACACATTTCCACCTTCATATCACGGCATTGTTTCTCTTCTTCATGGTATCAGTCCTCTCATTTGCCTTGGATAGCCATACAGACACTCGTGAACCGTGGGCAGTTAGCATATCTGTGCTTGTACATGTAGTTGCAGGAATGATGCAAGGGCTGAAAATTATTTGGAGAAACATCACCATGGCGTGCGATAGTGGTAACTCGGATGTTTGATCTATATGTGTGATGACATACTGGCCATAAAAAAGTAAAAAAGACTGGTGGGGGGGGTCTTGAAATCTTTCTGTTAAGTTCAGCATAGAATGAGATGTCAATGTCTTTTCATGGCGTAGGTCATGCGAACAGGAAAACGTTCGGGCCTCATTCGTGCCAGGCTCCTGGGAGCGGCTGCGGTTAAAGGCCAAGTCATCACATTCCTGGATGCCCACTGCGAGTGCACGCATCACTGGCTGGAGCCACTGCTGGCACGCATTGCCGAGGACAGGTATGGAGCCCAAACTTTTTATGGCGCTACAAATACTACAGAGCGTTGCATTAATAGAAGCGCCAGGTATACACGGCTCTTCCAGCTAGACCACTGGCTCGTTTCCTTTAGAGTTTGGCACAGAGGTAGTATATTGCAGTGGGTTCAGTTTTATACTGCATCAATGCAACTCAAAAATGTCGATTTTGCCGCAGCAAAGCAGTGGCGTTATTATTATTGTTATTATTTCACTGTCCTGGAAAGCCAAAAGCTTCAAATTAACCGAAATTTTTGTTGAACTTTTTTGGATTCTGTGGTTTCAATATGCACTGAAAACATAGCAGGCCAACTAAAACATTGAAAACATAGATTAATTTCAAAAGAACTGCTTTTTGACCTAGTTGGTCCTTACTGAAACACATAATTGCCACAAAGACTCCACACGTGTGTATTTGCCTATTTGTTGGTGGGTCTGCAGCCTAAATAACTCAATTGGAAGTGCCGCTAGTGCTGTCAACTATTTGTCTGCTTTCTTGTGCGTCTTTTTTGCGGCAATGATGTCTTTCATTGATTTATTTGAAATAAAGAGAAATTAAACTTTTGTCAGAGTTTGAATTATCACAAGCCCACAGTATCTAAAACAAGCATATTGCTACAGCAAAGACTTTGTCCTGCGTTTTATAGATGCAAAGTATTTATTAACCAAATAGATACACAGGCAACAATTTTACATTTTAGCCCTTGCACTGAGAGCCCCAGTTGGTCCTGCATTTGCAGGTGTTAAGATTTGCTGCCAACATATTACTTTGACGAGCTTTGGTGATTGTGGACCTGGTCGGCATATCGAGCATCGATTATTGTTGACCGCTCACTCACCCATTCTCTCTCAGGACTAGAGTGGTGTGCCCTGTGATCGACGTGATAAGTGATGAGACATTTGAGTACATTTCCGCTTCGGACATGACCTGGGGCGGCTTCAACTGGAAGCTCAACTTCCGCTGGTACCGGGTGCCACAGCGAGAGGTTGATCGCAGAGGTGGAGACCGCACGCTACCTATCAGGTATGTCGCTCCTTTTGGTGTATACAGCGGCCAGCTGAAACAGAAGGTATTGTAATCATTGCACTGGCGTGATGTGCTGCTATAAGCTACCCTTTGTGTCAGCAGCACACCATCGCCTGCAGTGGTATGCAGTGCGCTGCATGTTGCCTTGTTTCCTACATCCTTTACTGTAGATGGCAGTTATGATATCTATATATTAAGAGCTACTGCGCATGCTCACACATGGAGCAGAGTTGTGCAGAGGTCCACTATTTTGCGTGCAAAATAAAGTGCTCCTAAAGTGTCCCCGATAGAGCAGGGACACTAGAGCAGTGTTGCCATCTTGGTGGATTTTCTGCCAGACCTAGTGAACTGCATCAGTTTCACGGAAAAAGTATAGTTCTAGTGGACCTTTTTAGTGGAACATAAAATAACTTTTAGCAGATTGCACTTTTTGAGCAAATTTTAGCACATGATAGTGCATTTTTAGCTAATTTGAGAAAAGTGGAATTGAGGATGGTGGCGCAGCTCTCGTTAAAAAAGTTTCAATTTCAGCGGTAAGTGTGAGCAGCATATCTGAAAGTAAACCTCGCCATGCATCACCTTGTACAAGAATTGCCGTCATAGAAAGTGAATGAACGAGCATCACGAGTGTAGTGAGGGCGTTAACGACGCAGAACTTTTGGTAAATACCCATTCTAGCAGACTTCGCTCTCTCAATACTGGTACTGTTACCCGACTAGAATGCTGAAGCTGAACAATAGTTCAGCCACATGAATGCGTTGAAAACAAAGCTCCAAAACAAGCTTGCCCCAGCACAGTGGCTTATTATGGTCATCGTAGGTGGGTTGAGCAGACTGAAAGGAGGGGTGCCTTGACTACGAGCTTCCAGAGAGAGTTATCTGTCTCATTGGCTGCACTCACTATGACTAGAAGGAGTGAGTGAGGCATTAAGTTCAACAGGAGCTGCAAGTCAGTCGGAACATTTGGTCTACCAAATAGAAGACCAAGGCCCACATACTGACAACAACCAACTAGCAATCATGTTTTGACACTTGCACGTATCTGTGCCTGCACCAAAAAACATAAGTGCTGCAGTCATAGAACAAAGATAATTGTTGGGAAAAAAATTACTACACCATCTTGTGTACTTCTGCAAAAGTGTGAAATTTCCTTCTAATCAGTGCTAACATTCAACATTAATTCAGCCACCATTTGAATTCTATACGCATGCAAGCAGCACAGCCATATCTCTCATTTGTAATTATTTACACTTGCTTTCATACTTCTCTTGTGTTAAGCTACTCTCATGGCTGTTGGAATTTTCTTGCTATATTTAGTATCTACACTTTCCTTTATTGTAGGTTTTCAAACAAAAATATATGTTAGCAGATAATTTAGTGGATTGCTAAAAGAATTTGCAGATTCTGGCAGACTTCAGGACCTTTTTGGTGGAATTCTTGACAACCAAGGTGGCAACATTGCACTTGAGGACCATTTTTTTATGAACTAAAGACATATGAGCTTTGTTTGATTTCTTCTCAACAAATAGAAATATTCATTGCCCACATTGAGGCAGAATGCAGAATTCATTGCTGCACACAGTGCAGTGGCATCAAAACACACACAAATTGGCAATCCTGAGTGAGTAAAAAAAAAAAAATGTGTTTATCGGAACCGAATCAAGGAAGAGTAATTTGGAAGCGGCTGTCTGTACATTGGTCATTAAAAAATGAAAAGTGCCAATCTGTGATGATGGCAGTGATGCTGCCATCACCAATTTTCTTTATCTGAGCTTTAGTCTTGGCTTCTCCATGTTGTGTGGTTACTTTGTGAAGCATGTGACTGCACTCAGTGAATGGACTAGTGCAAGCAGCATATGGAAAACAAACTCGCAACTCTGTTCCCTGTAGCAGCGTATACATTATAACTCTAGATTGTGATTTGATGCAGTGCGACCTATGCGATGTGAAGGCAACCTCGAACAGCTGGCACATCTCTATCTTGTGTTTGTGACTCACTTAAATACCCAGTTTCGTTCTGGCTTTTGTTGTCCTACCAGTGACATTAACATCACTGCGATTTAGCTCGCTTTCAAATGCGGTGTTATAATTGTATTTTACTGGTAACTGATTAACTTGCACAAAGCTGACACTGCCACAATCTGTGATATCACGGGGAACTTGTGCAGGCATGTGAAAGTCGTGTTGGTGCCCATCTTTTGATTTTGCTTCCATTTCTGGTTTACGACACCTCAGCTCAGGGAGCTGGCCTATTCAAAAACTTTAGTTGTGTAATCTGTTAATCTAGGTTAACCTCATATTTCTTCTAAGTTACCCCTTAAGGTATAAAAATTGTGTATCTTTGCTGCTGCCACATTATGGTTAATAATGAGTTGATAATAATGATGAGAAGCTGTCATAAGTATGGCAGAAGTTTGTTTTTGAGCTGGCAGTACCTGAAGCAACATTATGCATGCAGCAATTCACTATGGATGGACATTCGTATGGGAGACACACTCCCATGTACATGTGTGACAGACATCATTTCATTCGGCATGTTTCTTTCTCTTGCAAAAACTTGAACCAGACTAACATTTTTGTTTGTGAATCTTGGTGTGAAACTGTATAGAATTAAAGGACCATTAATGGATTGCAAAAGTTGATGTAACTAACTTAGGCAGTGTAAAGTATTCTGTATCGATGGTGGGAGCGGCCCGCTACGTTCTGACGCGCATTTTACGCAAATGGACATGGTATGATATGGTAAAACTTGCATCAGCAAGTTTTACCATATCGTGATCATAGCGTGATCACCAAGATATTTTAGTTGCACTGTGCTATCACACAACGTCTGAGCTTGGCAATTTGTGTGGTGTTCAGTGTGCGTGCTGGCTCGGAGAATGTATCTGTGGACATACTTTGAAGGCCACAGCAAGCCATAGTGTGCATAGATGGCAATGCATGCATCGCAAAGAAGTTGTTCTTAAGAGGGAGACCCACTTAGGAGCTCCTATTTAAACACGTAGGAATGGAGAAATTGTTTTTTTAAGGCAATCAGAGTATTGATTTTAAAACAAAAGCTTATAATTTAGTGACTGTAGGAAGCAGATCCTTTTTTTGGCCATCAGGTATTTTAAGAAAAATTAAAAATTTAAACGAACTCAGTTGTCAAGTTTACAGCTCCTTCACTCGGCAATGAAGACCAATATTTCAATTCTCTAAACTGCATCTAATAATAGTACATCGAAAATGGACAACATTGATGTATTAAACATGGATCTGAAATATACCACTAATTTGTGAGCAAGTCTTTTGCAACATCCTCGTAAACATTGTAACAGTTTCATATGAGCTGTATATTTATGTATTTGATTTGTCCGCTTGAGATGATCTCAGAAATGCATTGGTATCTGTTTTTGGTGAAGAGTGACTGATATGTAAACTTTGTGCTTCTGTTACTTTCTTTTTTTTTCAGGCTTCGTAACATATAAGAGGCGATAAATCAAAATTCTGCTTCCTAGAGCTGCTAGAAATTAACTTTATCTAAAATGCAACAAATTAAAATGCAACAAATTTCATTCAAATTGCGCCAGCGCTTACCTTGTGAAAAAGCATTCTTTTGTTCTTAGATGTTTTTCAATATGGAAATCAGAGATGCCTCGAGCTAAGGCTTCCTCTTAAGAGGAAGCTTTAGATCAGGTGCTCCTATCTAAATACATGTAAAAGGAGAATTCGTTTTTCTTGGCAACCACTGCACCAAATCTGACGAGGTTTGTTGCATTTAAAAGAAAAACATAAATTCTAGTGACTCTTGGTTTCGAATTTTTGAGTTAGGTCGTCAATTTTTTATTAAAAATTGACAAAAATAGAAAATTTTCAAAAAACGAAACTATCAAGTTTACAGCTATGTAACTCAACAACTAAAAATGATAATGCAATTCTGTGAATTGCATCTAATAGTACATCTAAAGCGGACAAAATTGATATGTTACACATGAATATGAAAAGAGTTTAGCAATATGGAAATACACGTTTTGCAGAACCCTTGTAACCAATGTAACAAATTCACGTAAGATGTAAAATGACATATCGAATTTGTCTGCTTTGAATGATCTAATGGATGCCGTTTACAGAACTGCGACATCAGTTCTTGATGCAGAGCTATAAATTTAACTTCATGCTTCTATTTTTTTCATACTGTCGAATTTTTGAAAATTTTTTAAACAAAATTCAAGCCCTAAATTGAAATTCCGCTTCCAACAGTCATTAGAATTTAACTTTCTTTCTCAAATTCAACAAATTTCATTAAAATCGGTCGAGGGGTTATTTCAGAAAAACGTTTTTGGCATTTTTCATGTATTTGAATAGGCCGCGTCGGAGTTGGGCTTGAGCTAAAGCTTCCTCTTAAGATGAAGGCATTGTTTGCTGTGAGAGAGCCTGTTTCTACCGCTGTGAATGTGCTCAAAGCCAGGTGATTGGCTGATGACCCACCATGTTGGACCAGAGGCTGCGGCATTCCACGCTGCTGGGCATGAGATCACAGGTTCAATTCCTTGTCGCAGCTGCCGCACTATAATGGTGGCAGAATGCAAAAACACTTGTGAGTACCATGCTTTGAGCACATGTCAGGGTGTTCAAAATAAATCTGAAGCCCTCCACTTC
>NC_134569.1:132914066-133079066 GCF_050947875.1 Dermacentor variabilis
CTCAGCGACAGCGCACGAATACGAAACCACTACCGCTTTCACCTTGCTTTTTTGCGATCAGCTGTCGGAAATGCAAGTGAATTTTCGCTAACGGACTGTGCTCCAGTCATGCTGGATTGAATCATGTGGACTCAAGACATGAGCAGTAGTTGGCTGCAAAAATAGTGGCTGGCATATTAAGAAATGGGATGAATCTGTATCGCCAAGTTCGTGGACCGCTGCTGCAGCTGTCCGTACGTGTTACTGGCACTTCGAGATGTAAGGCTTTCCTCAAGGATACAGAAACTTGTTTATCCACCAGCGTCGTATCGCTAACCTTCAAAAAAGAAACAATGACGAAGGGAGTAGCGCCGCTTCCTGTCATAGTAAGTTTCGCGCGCAGTATCAACACACTCCAACTGGCACGGAAACTTACGCCCACTCTATCGCCAACGTGTCAGTGAGTGAATGGGCACACACTTGAATATATGCGCACCATATTGCGCACCATATGCGCACAATAACTGATGGACTACACCGATAGCGCACGAATGGTGGAAGCTGAATGTTTCATGATGGTCCGCAAGAGTAAGCGAGTTACAAGGAATAATACAACTTTACTACAAAGTATTACAAAGTACAGAACAGCTACGTTTCAACCCTTGCGCGTAGCAAGAACTAAATTATCGGAAGCGAGCACATCCGCGAGCGATTAGGCAGAAAATAATCAGATAGTGACCGCGCCGAGGAAGTCAGAAATGTGACAAGCTGCTGCTTCAATATATTTGCCAAATAAGGAACGAAGAGCAAAACTCACTAATCCTGATTCGATTGATGAGCGAAAAACTTGGACAGCGTGAAATACATATTTGGCCCGCTTTTAGAACAAGCACTATCGCTTTGCTTGCTCCGTTTGGACATAGCTTAATCAGCTCCGAAAGCACTTTTGCATGTTCTCTGAATCTGTGGCCAAAGCTTCGTGTCGTCCAACCATTCACCGTCTACGATATCTGCCGAAACAGAGGTTTGCTAAGCCGCGCCGGCGGCATACAGAGCTATTGTAAACGCGGAAGCAACGGAGGCAGTTGATGCGAGCAACGGATGCGGCACCACGTGATCAAACATGACAGAGCCCACGGGATCGTAGCGAAAAGGGCCAACAGAGCGGCGCGGTGCGCTCGGTTCCTTGCAACAACACCATCCAGATGGCGCTCGCCTCCACGCATCCGTGGCCTACGTAAAGAGGGCGCGTTTCTACCAGAAAGCTCGCCCTCGTGCACAGCGTTCGCCGCCAGCGTTTTCCGATGAACATTACGGTTGTTACATAATCTGCAGTTGCCGGGAAGCGTGAGAAGCAGTCTGGGATCTTTGAATGATATCGCGTTCCACTCTTAAAATCTAAGCTTAAGCGTCCACTAATTCTTGTTTTATGTGTGTTTGTGTGAAGGCAAAATTTTATATATTTACTCTTGGCGTTCGGTGACAAACGCGCTCCCGCTACTCGGCACAAATCGGCGCATCTGTATCTGCGGTGAGGTGCCACCACCGGCCGCAAGCAAGGGCGAAAGAACACCTTGATATTCGCGTCGGTGCGGCAAACCTGAAAGTGTGCATGTCGCGAAGTCACATTACACTGAGTCGGCAAGGCAGTGACGTTGATTGCAAGGGGCGAACGGTTTAGGATTATGCGAGTGATAGAATGGAAAGTATTTCCACATACATCTAGAGACTGCAAGTAACAATTATGTTACAACTTTGGCCTACTTTCAATCTTAGCTGAATCTCAAACAAATCTCCTTCCAGCGGCCCCGCACGTATATAAAAAGCTTCATCGACATCACCATATAGCTCACCCCATCGTTCGTCCAATCACGCTGCAGCGCGCGCAGCGCGGGCACACAACGGGACACCAGGCCGGGTGACACAATCCACAGCTACAATGTCTCGGCGTCATTGCCATGAGCCCTTCCAGTGCAGTGGCCCTCTTATCTAACCACCTCGCAAGACATGTATACCCCGAAGCAAAACACTTTCACGCTCGTTGGGGCATCAGGCCTGTGCGCGGAATGTATCGGCGTGGTGCGGTCAAGAGGCGATAGGTTGACTTCAAAGCAACGACGCTGCTTTTGTGAACCGAACGGTGGAAGTCCCGCCTCAGTTAGCCTGATTACGCGCTCTCTGACGGCTGCCGTGCTGGTTAGCACTCCGCCGCCGGGCGTGTCGGGCTACGCGCGCGTCCGCCGCTACTACGTCTAGCCGCCCGCACAAGCAACGCTGAAACTCCACTGAGCAAAGACAGCTATTCGCTTTAAAAATTAAATTATGGGGTTTTACGTGCCAAAACGACTTTATGATTATGAGGCACGCCGTAGTGGAGGACTCCGGAAATTTCGACCACCTGGGGTTCCTTAACGCGCACCTAAATCTAAGCACACGGGTGTTTTCGCATTTCGCCCCCATCGAAATGCGGCCGCCGATGCCGGGATTCGATCCCGCGACCTCCTGCTCAGCAGCCCAACACCATAGCCACTGAGCAACCACGGCGGGTCTATTCGCTTCAAGATGTACACAATAACGACGCACTAAGCGTCACCAATTGTGTCTTCCTTTTTGCGTGTTTTCTCGATTTTTTTTTGGCGAATACGTCCTTCATCAAATACCAAGTGTAGGCCAAGAAGCAGTTCTAATATTTGCTGCATTGTGCACATAGGTTTTTTTGTGCAAGTCTATCTTACACCGATTTGCCTTAATCAAACGCAAAGTCTGACTGTTTAAGGAGTCTATTTGCTATGGGTACCCGAGTAGGGATACTTCCGAACCGAGCCGAATAATAATATTCGAGGAAAACGACCTCCGAATACAGAATCGAATATTTTATTATTTTTATTTTTTTATGGGGTTTAACGTGCCAAAACCACTTTCTGATTATGAGGCACGCCGTGGTGGAGGACTCCGGAAATTTCGACCACCTGGGGTTCTTTAACGTGCACCTAAATTTAAGTACACGGGTGTTTTCGCATTTCGCCCCCATCGAAATGCGGCCGCCGTGGCCCGGATTAGATCCCGCGACCTCGGGCTCAGCAGCCCAACACCATAGCCACTGAGCAACCACGGCGGGTAATATATTATTTCTAGACACAGTGAAATATAAGCTTTACGTACAGTCGTCTTGGTAAAGAAAGGGGTGTATTGAGATTATTTGCGTGACTTATTTACTAGCATATTTACATGCATGGAATGCCATTCGCAATGGGATGTCCGCTCAACTTCAGTAACTTGTATCAAGCGAGGAACAACTGATTTCATGTCACCTGGTGCACCATGACAATGAAGTAATGAAAAAAAGAAAACGAACATGTCCCCATAATTACATCACTGTGCATGTAGATTACGTGTTGAGTTCGTTCAAGGAGAGACGTGTGATACTGTATACAGGGTGTCCCACATAACTTGAGTCCCCGCCGTGGTTGCTGAGTGGCTATGGTGTTGGGCTGCTGAGCACGAGGTCGCGGGATCGAATCCCGGCCACGGCGGCCGCATTTCGATGGGGCCGAAATGCGAAAACACCCGTGTACTTAAATTTAGGTGCACGTTAAAGAACCCCAGGTGGTGAAAATTTCCGGAGTCCTCCACTACGGCGTGCCTCCTAATCAGAAAGTGGTTTTTGCACGTAAAATCCCATAATTTAATAACTTGAGCCAAGCTCACGTTGGAGCTTGGCCTCCTCACAGAATTTGTCGAGGGATCAATTACATGAATACTAACTGCATTGCAATTGCCAAAGATGCTGCAAACAAATTCTTGAACGCTACGCACTGTCAATACAAGTAAAATATGTATTTTTTCATAAAAGAATGTATTCTTATGCCCTAAAAATTGTTATGCCAAAAATAATTGATATGAATGCTTCCATGTTGTTTGTCTATTTATTAAGAAAGAAAATGTCACACGAACTTTAGAACTATATCAGTGCGAAACCAGCAAAACATTGCATGCCGCTTATATGATAAATGTAAAGGCCGTGAACTGAACAAGTTGAGGATAAATATGTTAATGCTACTTTGTCATTCGAAAGCCTAGTTTCCATTTTTGTACATATACAACGGCCAGGGAAAAATCTCAGTGACGCTGTCCTTCATTACAATGCACTGCGCAGGAGCAGCTGTCACCGGTTGCGTATTGTAATTGCACCGAAATCGTAGTAGCAACAGAGATCACACATGAAAAGCAGCAGTTCTGCAAAATATGCATTAGAAATTCGAAGTACAATGGAATACACAAATGCCATGAAAAAGATTGTTAAAAAGCAAAAAGAAATGTCTCTGGAAACAAAGTGCACTGCATGTATCCACAAAACCTCGCAACAAGATATATATATATATATATATATATATATATATATATATATATAAGTAACCAATAAACCTACGTATCGAAGCAAAAGTCACTTTATGCAGGGTGTTTCAGCTAATTTTAGCCGGAGTTTAAAAATATGCCGACACACTCTAAGACGACGCGACCAAGTGCATGTTGCTCACTTTTGTACGTAGTGTGTCACGCTATATTTTGTACTTTGCTTAATTAGATTTTTAGTCAAGATTAATAAACCAACTTCAGAAGTAACGAAGTTAGGAAAAAAATTCCATTTAGAAAATTGCAGAGCGGTTTGCAAAGCGTCCGAATAAGCAGTTTCTGTCTATATATACACTAATACCTAATATATATATATATATATATATATATATATATTAGGTATTAGTGTATTTATGTTTACTGATGATGCCCGCGAACTACAACACTAGTGACATGCCCGCTTGCGCATCGTGATTGCAGGGCTCCCCAACGTTCATCGCACAAACAGCCATAGGCGCGCTACCACTTCAAAGGCGACAGGGCAACCACGTAGGTGTCGGCTGTGCCGTTTACGCCAGCGATGTTCTCCCCTCGAAAAAGTTCGTTATAGCGATAAGCAGACGCAGCGGTTATCGCTTGTGCTGCCAGAAGCAACAGGTCCGTCATTTCGCGATACCTGTAAGCAAATTCATCATCATCATCATCATCATCATCATCATCATGGTTAGGCCCATTGCAGGGCAAAGGCCTCTCCCATACTTCTCCAACAACCTCGGTCATGTACTAATTGTAGCCATGCCGTCCCTGCAAACTTCTTAATCTCATCCGCCCACCTAACTTTCTGCCGCCCCCTGCTACGCTTCCCTTCCCTTGGAATCCAGTCCGTAACCCTTAATGACCATCGGTTATCTTCCCTCCTCATTACATGTCCTGCCCATTCCCCATTTCTTTTTCTTGATTTCAACTAAGATGTCATTAACTCGTGTTTGTTCCCTCACCTAATCCGCTCTTTTCTTATCCCTTAACGTACACCTATCATTCTTCTTTCCATAGCTCGTTGCGTCGTCCTCAATTTAAGTAGAACCCTTTCTTAAGCCTCCAGGTTTCTGCCCCGTAGGTGAGTACTGGTAAAATACAACCATTATACACTTTGCTCTTGAGGGATAATGGTAACCTGCTACTCATCATCTGAGTATGCCTGCCAAATGCACCCCAGCCCATTCTTATTCTTATGATTATTTCCGTCTCATGATCCGGATCCGCCGTCACTACCTGCCCTAAGCAGATGTATTCCCTTACCCCTTCCAGTGCCTCGCTATCTATTGTAAATTGCTGTTCTCTTCCGAGACTGTTAAACATTACTTTAGTTTTCTGCAGATTAATTTTTAGACCCACTCTTCTGCTTTGCCTCTCCAGGTCAGTGAGCATGCATTGCATTTGGTCCCCTGAGTAACTAAGCAAGGCAATATCATCAGCGAATCGCAAGTTACTAAGGTATTCTCCATTAACTTTTATCCCCAATTCTTGCCAATCTCTGAATACCTCCTGTAAACACGCTGTGAATAGCACTGGGGAGATCGTATCTCCCTGCCTGACGCCTTTCTTTATTGGGATTTTGTTGCTTTCTTTATGGAGGACTATGGTGGCTGTGGAGCCGCTATTGATATCTTTCAGTATTTTTACATACGGCTGGTCTACACCCTGATTCCGCAATGCCTCCATGACTGCTGAGGTTTCGACAGAATCAAACGCTTTCTCGTAATCAATGAAAGTTACATATAATGGTTGGTTATATTCCGCACATTTCTCTATCACCTGATTAATAGTGTGAATAAGGTCTATTGTTGAGTAGGTAAGCAAATAAGGTAAGCAAATTGAACATTCCTAAATAAAAGAAAACTGTTTTCAGAAGGCTGAAAATGGGGGAATAAGAGTATCATTAATAACCAGGCGCAGTCTTTCACTGAATTTACGGTTATTTTTCATGCGCTTTCACAGCAAGCGCTCTAAGAGGTCACCTTCTGCAGCGATATAACAATGGGACCTTCTGAGAACGCTTGCTGTCGCTGCCTTAGGCACCGTCGGTGAAATGCTGTGGCAGACTTCAATTATCTTCTCCTGTAAGGCTTCTGGAGTAGTCGTTTCCGTCGTGCATACGTGATCCTTAATATAGCCCCAGAAGAAAAGGTCAAGAGGATTGAGGTCGGATGACATTGCCGGCCACAGCACAGGCCCGTTTCTCCCTATCCGTTGCCTTGGGAAAGTAACATCAAGGCTTGCTCGTGCTTGACTGTCGTGCTTGACTGGCCCCGTCGTGCTGACACCGCATTGCGTCAAGTTGGGCTAGTGACATGTTGCAGAAGAAGTATTCAACCTGCCCCTTGAGGAACTCACATACCTCTTGCCGGTCACCCTGCATAATGCATCAAACAAGGCAAATAAAGATGTTGCGCAATCACAGATTCACAGATCACAGAATCCTAAGGTCCGCACCCCCCTCCCTCCACTCCCCCGATGCATCGCGCGCGATGGAAGACGGCGCGCTTCCTTCCTGCTTTTCTCCGTTGCGCACACAAGACTGACCCACCATCGTCGGCTCCCCCCTCCACCCCCGCTACGCTTTCACTCGCACATACAGCATGCGGCGCGCGCTGACGATGTTATCGCCCTTGGACTTCATATGGAACATGACGGCGACAACAGGAATGCGCCTTGAATGCCCACCTAATCGCTGTCGCAATAATATAGTTAGAGTATTTGGCAAGTGAAGAGCCCCTTGGCCCATCACTTTTCACAAAAGAAGTAACAAAATCGAACTTTCAGCATGCGACAATTCTCTGCGGGGCAACAATGTCTTTTTGTGTGTGTGAGGGGGGGTGGGGCACCGAAATGAAGAAACGCAAAGGAAAGCACCTTGGCCACAATCGAATGCCTACTTGGGGCACTTTATGTAGCTACCTAAGAAATATCCAAGAAAACGTGCGACGCTTGGTCCACAGAGAACCATATGCATGCTGCTCGTTATCCTACGTTGGCGAGATAAGACTTTCCGTAGACGTTGCGATAACATCGAAACGATGGTGATGGCCTCAAGCGCGCGTTCCAGTCTGTCAAGTCCCCACAATGGTGACGGCGAGCGACCATTGTTTCTTTTTCTCGTCTGCTAGCCAGAAAGTGTCCAAAACTCTCCGAGGCCAAAATCCGCTCGGCCAGAGAAAAACGAACGCGCACCACAGTGCGCCGCGCGGTTGTCAGGTCAACACATGAAAAACGCATGACCTCTGGCTGGCTCTGGTAGCCCGCGGGTAGCGAGAACAAAAAAAGTGGAGAGGCTCAATGTGTCCTCGCGAATAAAGTTCAAAGTAGAAGAAATAAATAAGAACGCAGTTACCTTTGCTGGCTTTAGTGTCTTGACATGCATGGATGCTATGACGCAGGGGAATAAGATGTTCACATTCTTTTCTGTGACATGATGGCAAATATGAACCATCACAACGCTTCGTGTCATCCGACTTCGTCTCATCGGACTTCGTCTCATTGGACTTCGTCTCATTGGACCTTGCCAACTTGTCTGATAGTGTATTGATTTGGCTTGTGTCGTTGTATGGTCCGATGTACGAGTTTCGAAAAGTAAATGCAGCTTTGGCATCAAATGTTAATAAGAACAATAAACCCACAAAGATCCGGAAATGAAAACGTAAAGCATGACTGTAAGGTCGCTCTGATTGTTCGTGTTCTTAAGTGTCACGAATCGGCCACGTGCTTCGTGTATAGAGAGGGGGCTTACTTGCCCCCGTATCAGCCGGGCGACAGTTGCTTTGTTATGTGGGGTCACAGGCACCGCGCGGTGTTGGGTGACGCGTCGCGGCAGGCGCCAGGAGGGCGAGTGCCGATTCCGGGAAGTCGGTATTGTGCGCACGGTGTTGGCAGTCTGCCGACGGTCACACGAGTCCACACAGACCAGCCTTGAAAGGGACCGCTGTACAAGGTATTGTGGGTCTGGCCCCCGAGTGCCTGACTAATTGGAGGCGCCGCCGAGGTTAAGAAGGGCTTAGCAACTCTGACCCCGTGCCGCATGCAGTGAGCATGGACCTAATCTTCTACGCGTCCGGAACGCAATCGCCGGCCTTGTTGGGTGCGACTGCCTGTGTGGTGTCGAAGGCTAGCTTACAGTGCACGCTGTAGGAATGCGGGGCACACGTAAAGAGTGCATTCGGACGACGGCGTCTTGGAAACACGCACTCGGAGAACTTTGTCTTGTAGACAATAAGTTTGAAGGACAAGGAGGGCCATCAGTCTCCCACGCGGACAAACTTTTGAGTACGGCCGCACTACGTGGTATCGATGCCCCTGCTTCCGAAACAGTTGCGGCCCAGAGACGCCCTTGGGATTTGAGGCGGCCTAGCGATAACTTGTTCGGGCCTGGCGTGTTTTGCTGAGCCCGTCACTAACTACGAAGAAATGAGAGGGCATCGGAGTTTTAGGGAAGAAGGAAAAGAGCTTTGTTTTCCAATATGTTTATTTTGAAGAGTAAGCCCATCCCTGTGGGTTGTGGCTTAACAAACGGTTGACTCTGATTGGCAACTGAACCTGTGGGACGGGCCAACGGCCCTACCGCCTTTTTTTTTCTTTGTGTAATTGGGCTATAAAAATCGGGACGACATGCTGTCCCTCAGACTTGGCTGAAATCAGGATTACTGATAGATCAGTGAGGCTCCATACCATGTACGTTAGACTTGGCTGAAATCAGGATTGCTGATAGATCAGCGAGCCTCCGTGCTATGTACGTTAAAACGAGTCTGGGCTCTAACAGTCATTGAGACAGTCGAAGAGTGAGACTTTGTTTCTCAATTGTTCAAATTTGTAATGTATTTGTTTTACCTGCCATGTATATAGAAAAGTTTACGTATAAATATTTCTTGTACATCTGATCTCATCGCTTCCTGCCTGCGTTTGATCAACAACTGCCGATCATCGTCCGAGAAGCTTCAAGTTCCAGCGGTGAAGCGAGGACAGAGAACGAACGAAACTTTACTATGACTTTGGAAATGTCAATGTAGCTTTCGCACGAAAACATTATGTGATCTTTGTGCCTCTAAAGTTTCTTAATTGAAATCCGTGCGCTCCGTAGATTCTGCGGCCTCTGCGAGATGCCGCGGCGGGCCCGCTCGCCATTAAAGCGCCCTTGAAACTTTGTGCTCGGATGGGGATCTTTGCGTTATGTGACTCCAGGTGCATGGGCGTCGCCCCGAAATCCAGCCCGAGTTCACAATCTTCGCGCCGAAATGTTTTTTTCGGGCGCGAAAAATACATTCTAGAGAAAATCCAGAATGATTTTCGGCGCCGTGGGTTGTTTTGGTTGGCGGTGCATCACAGCATGAAAAAATTTAGGGGGGGGGGAGAGAGCTGAAGCCCCATAAGCCCCCCTCCCCCCCCCCCCCTGGCTACGCCCCTGTACACGGGTGTTCTCGCATTTCGCCCCCATCGAAATGCGGCCGCCATGGCCGGGATCTGATCCTGCGACCTCGTGCTTAAATAGTAGTTAAAATAACACGTGAGAAAATCTCAGTGGAGAGATAGAACCGCTAGCAAAATAACTGGCTTGCTGCTTCTGTAAACTCATAGAGTGCATTGCAAATTGCCCTATGTCTGCGGCAAAAGTGGACAGCTCCAATTAGACTATTAATTGAGAATGGAAGTTGACGGAAAGGGAATTCAAGTAAAATTTTACCCAAGGAGGTGAGAACATGGCAAGAAAAAAGAAAATGATCAATGATTTCTTCTTCATTACAAAGAAGCAAAGGTTAAAAGTCGGGAGTCCTGACCGATAACGTGTCAGTCGCAAGGACTGACACTTTTCGGTGCTCTTCTTTTCCACAAATAATAGCTGACTGGGATAAACTAACTGAAGCATATCGTCAGAGCACGTGATCTGCATACCATTTGTGTAAATGATGTTATTTCGTACATTAGTTATAGTTGTATTATATCCAAGTTGTTTAAATTTTGCTTAATGACCTTACTACCAAAGAATTTGTGTGAAAAAGGTGTTACACACTTGTTTCATCCTATTCTTCTGTGTAAATAATCTTGTGTGTTCTGCTCACCCTGCTTGGACTTCTTGTCCGCAGTATTTTATAAATAAATAAATAACTGTAAACGTTTAGGGACGCGACTCTGCATCGGAAGCCTGTCAACGAGACCTCCCATTCGCCTCATTATGACGGCTCCTCTTCATCGTCGTTTCGCTTCATGTGTGTTGCTTCTCGACGTTTCTCTTCTTCGTCGACTTCGACCATTACGCAGCAGTATTGACACGATAGGATTCGTCTCTCGATCGGGCCGCGCGCATCCCTCACGTGCTAGCGCAGTGCGAGCTCGGCACTGTAAAGAAGAAGACTATGGCTGTCGAGGCGGTCGATTCCCTAACGTCCCTGCTGCCCCGCAAGCTCTCCGACCAGCTTCTGCAAGGCGGTCGCCGCAGTCTGATCTTCGCGGTGTGCGCCTGCGCGTTCGCCGTCGCACTCGTAACGGCCGCGGCTGTCTGCGTGCTCGCCCAGAAGAACAGGTTGTTGGAACCGAGCTATTCCGCCCCGGCCGACCGCAGCGGCGGGGCCGCGGCCGCCATCGTGTTTCCCGCCGCCTACCGGCGCCTCTTCCAGCAGCCCACGCGTCCCGCGCCGCCTGAAGGGACGACGTCGGGACAGCAGGGACAGGAGCGCATCACGCAGGACGCGCCGCACATCGTCGACCGGAACGACCGGTGGAAACTCGTCAGGGTAACCCGAAGGCGGCGCTCGCGGGCTCGCCTTTTCGCCGGCGCTTCTGTACAAGCCCGTGCTGGGACGCTGCAACCTGCCGCCGTTTCGACGGCCAGCGCTCTCCGGAGTAACGGGACGCTTGCCGAGCCGGAAGCGTCCGGGCCGCAAGGAGACGCGACCCCGGAAGTAAAGGGGCGCGACAACGTTTCCGCGGAAGTTGGCCGGCCGTCGCCGAACGGCGCCGCTCCAGATGTTTCGGCTAGCGCGGTTCTGAGCTCGGATCCGACTTCAAGAGGGCGCTATCGCGCGAAGGACGGCAGTGAGGCGATGGCCGAAGTCACGCCGAACTCGCCGATCGTGGCGTCTGCCGAGACCGAGAAGCCAGCTTCGCCGATTTCTACGGCGTCGCAATTAGCCCCGTCTGGGGAGCGGGGACAGACACCGTGCCTGCCAACACTAAGGAGCCAATGATGAACCACAGTGACGACGGCACAGTCAGTGCGAGTGTTCATTGTCGTCCAGCTTTGCGACTCCATCTCCAAAGAGCCAAAGTGAAGGTGCCGGTAGTGTCCTCGAAGGAGCGCTACGAAGCGAGCGAAATTTTGTCACGCTAATGCCTTGCAGGCCATTATTTTTCGAGCAGTTGACATTGCGGGAACCGGCGCTCTAGAAATTAATAAAAAATGGCAGGGAATGATAGGAATGGTAGGGCCATCTTTATTCGTTATTTTACTTTTGTCCCAACTTTAATGTGTCTAAAGAAATTTGAAGAAAATTTGCTATGCTTATCATTTTGCCTAGTTTCGTCTCGTAGCATGGCTCCGCGATTTAAACATACAGGTGCTTTTTTTTTCTGTTCGCAGCGAAGAATGAGACCTGACCTAACGTCTTTTTTTTTGCGCCAACGGACTCCCAAGCTGTTCCAGTTTAGGCTCAAGCTTGCACAACTTCATCGCTTTTTGTGTAGCTGGTATGTCTTACACTATATACGCGAGAGTCACTGGTGATTCCTGTACCCTGTTTGCGGTTGAACGACACACTTTACATCGTTCTCACGGGGAAGCTATGAAGATGCGGAGATAAGATTGAGCATAGATAAGAGTAGAATAACTGAGTATAAAAGCTGGAAAATTTCAAGCTTCTTGGTTAATTCGCATACTCTTGTTGCTATGTGTGCTAATTCGTAGCCAAGTGAAACGCAGTCACTGACAGCGCAGCTTTCAACGCGGGAGTAATTATCAGCGTTCCTTTTACACAGATGTCAAATAAATGTCGTCATCGTGCCCTTATTGTCGTGTGAATGTCCTCGTCGTGCTGCATAGCCCAGTAAATGACTTTAGCCCCTCAAGTGACGAATTGTGATCGACTATGGATGCTTATGTGAAACATAGTTTGATGCCACGGTGCTTGAGGCTCCACTGAAAGCAAATGGAGGTGGTAGAATGACTCTCTGTGCATTTTTCTGATGAATCATAATAATTACAGAGTAACTAAATAGTTGAATATTGTAAACTAGTCATGCTACGTTTCTTCATAATAAGGATTGAATCCCCCACTAGGATTACATGTACAAGTTATTTATTGGCGGCAAGTATTTAAAGAAAAAAAAAACATTTCCAGGTTTCTACCGTCATGCCCCACGTCAAACCTCACGTAGAGCACGGTAGTGCCTTCACCAAAGCGGTACTCTGTAACGATACATATCACTCAGAAGTAAAATGGGAGTAATTTAGGTTAGCAGGATGTTCAAGTTACCCTAAGCTTAATGTTTGTGCTCTATTCGTGACTACCACTGCACAGAAGTGGCAAAAATAGGTAGCGTCTACAAATGTGGATGCCGTGACTGAAATGGTCAGGATGCTATATGTCATATTAGGTCATTACTTGAACAGGGAGAACTAGGTGATTTCCTGCATGTTCACATAAATGAAACTTCCGCCCGTTTTATTTGGGTAAAAAAATTCACGCAGAAACTTCTCTGGGAATTGTCTAAGTATGCGTAAGCATTGTGCCACTCGCTCATCAGCATGCAGCTCGGTGTCATTATCAATGTTATGAAACTTGAATCGACCAGTATAAACTCCTACCAACCTTCATCGATCGTTATCAACCTTATCGAACATGATCCGACACTTATCAACTCTTATAGGACCTTATCAAGGATGTCCAGCGAAGCTGTTGCAACCACCCCCACTACTATTGCGGAAGGGGTATGCATTGCTTTATTGATGGGTGGGATGCTTGTTTTGAGCTTGTTCTTTATTGAAACGTATGCTGTTCAGTGCGTCGTATGGGGGATCTCAATTGATATATGCACTGTTCGCTTCGCTTTGCTGAGCACTTGTAGCATCTGCCTTACGGGGTACGAACCATTGCATTCTTGAGCGGGTCTTCTTCGCTGGGAACGCTGTGGTTGCATCATGCATCGGCTCAGTCTTTTTTCGTGTGCTGTGTCCAAATTTTTGCAACGACTCTTGTGATTTTTGGACCACTGGTGCTGTAAGTGACCCGCTGTCGAATGACACCTCTTCAGTGGAAATCGGACCTGTCATCTTCAGTTCATCGCCGTTTATTCGAAACATCCGAACCCCCGCGCCTCTGCCGCGCAACGCCGGCAGCGTGCGTCGGCGGTAGCAGCTGCAGCAGCCATGACTCAGGACGGCGTCGTCGACAGCGCCGACATGACTCCGGAAGAGATCCTCGATTGGCGCGAGAAATTTATTTACTCCGACGCCAAGAAGCCTTCGCCCACCTCGCCCAGAACCCTCAAAACTCGACCTCAAGTAAGTTACATTCTTCCTCGTCCTCCTCCACTTCCAGCTGCAGAACACAAAATAATTCTTCGTGTACACGGAGGCATCAACTGAGCCAACATACATCCAGTCTCTCTCCGCGACATCGTCATCAAGTCCACTGGTCTCTCCACGGCTGCAGCATCGCTAGATCGACTCCGGGCCAACGAAATTAACAACACAATCATAATAAGCACTCCCTGCATGGACAGGGCTGATCGCTATTTGAAGATCGCCATCCCCACCATCATGGGCAAAAGCTACGATGTCTCCACGCACGTGGCAGACCCGAAAAATTCATGTAGGGGTATCATCAAGCTACCGGCCTCCCTGGTAGAAGAGAACGTGTTGGCTAACCTTCGAGAGTCCAATACAGCAATCCACATCCTAGCTGCTCGAAGAATGGGCTCCACAAACTCCATCCTGGTCACTTTCGAAGGCACAAAGGTCCCCTTCTACATTGACTACCTCCGCACAGACCCCCGCTGCCGACCATATCGACAAAAAGTGGAGGCGTGTACTAAGTGCCGGCAGCTTGGCCATCGCCAAGATGTCTGCGCCAATGTAACCATATGTCTCTGCCCAAAATGCGGCGCGCCAGATTCTCCTCGGGACCACAGCTGTACTTCCACTTGCATCATCTGCAACGGAATACACGAGACTGGTTTCTCAGAGTGCAAACTCCGTTACAAACCACGGACACCGCCCCCGGCACCTCCAGAGTTTAAATTGACACTTCCGTCCAGGAACACTGTACAGGCCCCCAATCAACGCACTGGACAAGAGAAGCCGCAGAGCAGCTCTGGCCGCAAGAACACTGAAACAGCGGCGCAGCTCCCATCATCGAAGCAAGCTTGGCCTCCGCTGACTCCACGCAACGAGGAGAGACCGCCCATCAACCATACAAAGGTGAGCTGGGCAGGAGTACTCTCCCACAATAGCAGCTCTTCACAAGATGCTGATAGCTCTCTCATCAAATACTTGCTTAATCAGAACGAAATGCTTAAAAACGAAATCAAGCAGCTCAAAGCAATGCTCCCCCCCATCGTAATCACTGACACTCCTGCTGCTACTTCCGAACCACTGCCACAAACGCTTGCGCCCACACTCACACGTCCTCCGCCAGAACAAATGGACACTCTTGCGTCCGCTGCTACGACGGAAGCCGCTACTTCAATGCCGCCTTAATCACACACGCAGCCCCCACCCGCAAAAAGGAAGAATGCCGAAATAACAGACACCGAGAACAGCGTTGAAAACGCCATATTTGTACTCACTGGCCGCATGGACATCCTCGAAAACAAACTTGTTGCCCTTGAAAATCAGCTACAGTGCAAGCTTGACGCATTTATTTGTGAGGCATCTGCACAGTTTTGCCGGTTCCAAGAGCTAATCGAAAGCTGGGGAAGACGCTCCGCGACGTCACAAGTTCCCATCCTTCAAAACGACAATAATGATGAAGCCAGCCCGTAGTCTAGTTATCTGGCAGTGGAACTGCAGGGGGTTCCGCAACAAGCGCGCATGTCTAACACTATTTCTACAGAGTCTTAACGAGCACGCTGACATTATAGCCTTGCAGGAAACACACGGGAAAGTCACGCTTCCTGGATACAACACATTTCAAGACCCTCACATAGACAAGCCCAACACTGCCATACTTGCAAGGCGTCATCTTTCTGTTAAATGGGACACATTCAGCAGTACTGCAATCCCCCACGATTTCATCGAAATTCTACCTCAAAGCGACAAACAACCCACCCTATGCGTGTTGAATGTTTATAGCCCTCTCAATGCTCGACAACACCGCTTTGAGCACATACTTGCCCAGGCCAAGGCTAACGCCAATAAACAGCCGCTAGTCGTAACGGGCGACTTCAATGCCCCCCCCCCCCCCCATCAAATGTGGGGCCACTCCGCATCCACTCCTAAGGAAAGAGCTCTATGGCAGCACGTACAAAATCAAGGTTTCACCATCTACAATGACTTTACTCTTCCTACCCGGCTAGGAAATAGCGTCAGTAGGGATACATCCCCTGACCTCACCCTAACTCACCGCATCACTCAGGCGACTTGGCAAAACCTCCAAAGCAACTTAGGAAGCGACCATTGCATCCTCGAACTCCGTGTAAATTTTAAGCACAGACCGCTAGCCACAAAACTACTAAGGCTTACCAATTGGACGGAATTCAGAAAATCTCGCTGCAACACTAACGAAGAAACCATTACCGACATTGAGCAATGGGCGGACGCCTTGCAGGCAGACGTAGAGGCCCATACCACCACTCTCACCCTTGGCCACAATTGATTCCAAGCTACTACACATGTGGGAAGCGAAGCAAGCCTTACTTAGGAAATGGCTAACAGCACGGTACAATCACAAACTCCGAATCAGAATCGCCAAATTAGACTCTCAGATCCAACAATGCGCTATAAAATTGGCGGCACAGCAATGGATTCAGGTTTGCGAAGGAGCGCATGGTAATCTCAGCACTAAAATGACGTGGCAATTGCTCTGGCACCTGCTCGACCCCACCACATCTAGGACGCACAATAACCACCAGATGAATAAACTGCTGCATGAACATGCAGCCGACCTGCCGACCACGTTCAGCAACCTGGCCTCCAAACATATGCCCCCTCCTAGGCAAATACCCATGCCCGACTATGCTGGTGAACCCAATGAGCAGCTTTGCAGTCCCGTTACAGAAACGGAGGTTCGACATGCCTTCAACCAAGTACGAACCACCACGGCACCAGGCCCAGACTCTGTGACCAATAAAACGCTTCGCAACCTCGATGAGCAATCCATACGCAAACTCACCGAGTATTACAACCACTGTCTTGAAGAGGGGGAGATACCCCAACAATAGAAAGCAGCCAAAGTGATCCTCATTCCAAAGCCGAATAAGCCAATTCACATTGATAACTTCCGTCCAATTTCTCTCACTTCATGCATAGGGAAGATCTTGGAGCACGTAATCCACCTACGCCTCTCCAAATATATCGAACATAATCACTTGTTCCCTTCGGAAATGACTGGCTTTCGCAAATTTCTTTCTTGTCAGGATGTCATGCTAAGGCTCAAAGAAGACATCATCGAACCGAGCGGCGCACGTGACACACAAGGGTTGGTCGGCCTCGACCTCAAGGGCACCTTCAACAACGTGTCCCACTTGGCCATACTGCGCGAACTTGGCAGTATAAACTGCCGGGAGCGAATCTATCGCTATATACGCAGCTTCCTCACGAAGCGCACTGCGACGCTACAATTAGGCAGCGAACAATCTGGCCAAATAAGTTTAGGAAGCAATGGCACGCCCCAAGGGGCAGTACTTCCCCCCCCCCCCTTCAATTTGGCTATGCGACCTTTAGCTTTCACTCTCAAGAAGATTCCTGACCTCCGATTCACACTGTATGCGGATGATATTACGCTGTGGATGACCGGAGGTTCCGACGGGCACATCCAAGACACCCTCCAAGCAGCAATTGATCAGGTCGAACAAGTAGGTCACGAGTTGAATCTCAGGTGCTCCCCCACCAAATCACAGCTTCTCCTTCTGCGCCCCACGAGACGCTTCAGGACTTCACCCCCGAATATCCAACTCACGATTGAAGGGCACCCTATACCCCAAGTAGACAGGATAAGGGTCCTAGGATTACACCTCAAATGTAACCGAACAAATCAGCATACCTTGCAAGCACTACAAACAACGGTAGATAATACGCTCCACCTGATAGGGAGGATTCCCAACAAACACGGAGGGCTTCGAGAGAAGGAGCTAATTCAGCTAATCAAGGCTTTTGTCTTAAGCAAAATCACCTTCGCACTACCGTATCTCTCACTCTCTAGGCAGGAAGAGGATACTGTGAATTGCTTGATCCGCAAGATACACAAAGTCGCTCTTGGTGTTCCAATTAGAGCGTCCACACAAAGGGTGATGGCCACGGCCACACTAAATACCCTTCAAGAATTAACCGAAGCCCATCTATTATCGCAATACCACAGACTCACCACCACTGAAGCTGGGCGTGATATCCTGAGGCAACTTCATCATGCTCCACCATTTAACGAGAGCAAGCAACATCAACTTCCTCCGAACATACACGGCCAATACCACATCCAACCCCTACCCAGAAACATGCCCCCCGAATTTCACGTTAAACGCCGCAAACTTCGAGCCAAGGCGCTACAACGCAGCTATGGACAGGCTGAAGGAGTCTACTGTGTGGACCGCTACAGCCTACACCACTAAACATCGTTATGCTCTTGCGGTCGTAGACAACCAGGGCAACACTGTTTGTTCAGCATCAGACAAGACCACCTCGGCGGACGACGCGGAAGAGGCCGCCATTGCACTCGCATTGGGGCTACCCGATTGCGACGTCATCATTTGTGACTCTAAGACTGCTACCCGGAACTTCAGTAACGGCTACATTAACAACCTCGCGCACTCTCTACTTGTAGCTCACCCACCAGAAACGACATCGCTCTCGTATGGCCGCCAGCACATCAAGGACTCCATGGCAACGAAATGGCTCATGCCGCTGCTCGAGGATTCACGGACCGAGTGGCCGCAAATATGAGCCTAACTCTAGAACCCCATGACTCCTAACAACACACCAATAAAGACACACTAGTCACATTCCATGAAATTAGCGCACATTGCAGACACCAACGCCTTATGTATCCACCTCTCTCTGTGCCTAGAACGCGCCAGAGCGAAATACTGTGGCGACAACTACAAACTTGCACTTTTCTTACCCCGCGTACTTTGCACTTATTCTTTCCCGCCACATACCCGAGACCCAAGTGTCGCTTTTGCCCTGTCCCGATTGCAGGTCTCTCCCATATCATGTGGCAATGCCCCATCAAAACTCCCCCCCCCCCCCCCCCGCACGCTCAAATCATTAATTAGTAGCGAGGAGCTGTGGTAGACTGCCCTGCGCCGCTCCGATCCCACCCTACAGGACCGAGTCCGGAGGTGGGCTAAGTAGGTAGCGGAGGCCTACCACGACTGGTAGACGGACTTCTAGCCACATAATGTGGTGACGGACGCCTGCTGGGACTGGAGTACTTGGACCTCCCTCTTTCTCCCCCCGGCCCCTCGCCTCTCTTAAAAGGGGAATAAAGTTCATTCATTCATCATTGCATTCTTGCTTGCTTAAGGGGGTATGAGCCACTGCTTACATAGGTACGAGCGACTGCGTTTGTCTTACGTGACGGACGGACAAGTTTCTCGTTGGGTAGGCATAGAAAGGTTTGCTCATTTCAAGTGACTCCTGCCAGGTAAACGAGGAACATTACGTCTAGGATGTTAAATAGCAAGTAATGTCAGTTCTTACTGACTACAATAATGTAATCATAAATTCATTTGTATATTAGGTGTAAAGTTTCTGTTCCCACTCGCTCGTCTGGAAGAAACTGAACGCCCAGAGTGTAAAGCACTTACGGTTGATGAAACCTGTACAGTCAGTTTTTAACGCGAAAGTGTCCTCTGTCTTCTTTGCGCGTCTTTGTTCATTTTTTTTAGCCAGTAATGAAATTTTTGTTTCTCACGTCGTGTTTTGCAGGCTCCGCGTTGTATAGGCCAGCTGGGAGTTTTTATGGCTGTAGTGGTGAAATCTGATGGCGTCATCCAGCAACGCCGCCTGCGTAGAAGCCCCGAGGCGGCCGTGTACACGACCAGGCCGATGAACTATCACTATAGGAACAGCCACTAAACACAGGCCATCTCGCCATGTATATATATATATATATATATATATATATATATATATATATATATATATATATATATATATATATATATATATATATATATATATATATATATATATATATATATATATATATATTTCTCGGTAGAGAATAAGGTGAGTTACACCCAAGGGCGATGCACCGACTGTGACAGCAAGGTATAGCTTTGCGCTTGAAGTTCTCGGACTATAATCCAACTATACGCGGGTCAGACTAACTCGGACGCGACATACGCGGCTGCGCCAAAATTTGTGGCCCCCTTAAAAGCTTTATTAACGCGTCCTCTGTAGCGCCTGTGATGGCCTCGCAAGAGGCCCGCTATACGCTGCCTGCAGAAAAGGCGCGCCAGTTAAATCAGACCACTTTCATGTTTGAGTACTGATGTTGTTTACCACACTTAATAATAGTCTGAGAAGATTTAAGACAAAAGGCGTGCGCTGTGGATGTTATATATGTTTCAAGAAATTTGCTTGCGGGCTGGCGTTCTCAAAATTCCGAGGAATAACTTAGTCAGGAAAGTAAGACCTGCTGTGAGCAACCTTAGTGATGGGACAGTGCAACACGTTAACCCGTACATAAGGCATGAATGAGCACATATCATAAATAAAACTAAATACATACGGAGCCCCGCGGTAACGCCGACGACCACGGTGAAAATTATCTTGGAGTGTCCACTATAATTGCTATCGTAGTGAAACAAGGGGCCTTCGCCTTCGCCTTTGAGGAGGCCGTGGCTAGATTAGTGCACTATAGCCGGTTCCCTTGAGCACTGCCATGATGGCTTTTGATTTCCACGACCGGTATCCCACGATTGGTGTAATACCGGTCATATATGTAACGCACGAAATGCTCCTCGCTCAATGCATGCTTTCATCCCATTTTTTTCAAATTTTTTTTTTTTCAATTTGCTAATTTCTCTGCGCTCGGCTGCTTCTGTTGCCAACTGCTTCACTTCTCATGCCAACATTTAAAATTATCTGTTGAAGATTTCTTCACTTCTCTGAAGCTCATGCAACGCTCCTTGCTGAATGCCCACTCTGGTCCCATCGTATTCCTTCAATTTCGACCTCTGGTTTTGATGACGTCTACTTCTCTGTGGCTGACTTCTTCACTTGTTCCCTCTTGTTCTGCTAGCACATCACATACCCAGTGTTGCATGTTAAGTTTCACATGCCCGGTGGTTCATCTTTTTTATTCGGACGAATATCCAGTGGCACATTCTCCAGTTGTCCCTATCCGCTAGCAGCAGCTAGCAGCCAACAGCGAGCACCCGCAAACTGAGAGGTTAAGGCAAAGAAATATTTTTATTACTACTTTTACACCATTGTGGCACATATCCAATGTGGAGAATTGAAAAAAATAGTTGGCACATACCCCCTAGCACTTTGTCTTTGTTTATTTCTAATAGGAAGGGGTCCGTAGGCCTACGTAAGAGGGAAGAGGAGTTAAAACAGGGCGGGTAAGCCGGCGGTACGCACGAAGTCCAGGCGGCTCCAGGGACAGAAGTTGGAGCTCATCCATAGGCTTCTGGGTCCACTGCTCGTATGACCAACAGGGAAGAAAACGGCGCTCGTTAGGTGGACAGAGGTAGGCAAAGAAATAATCGAATTATGGTATTTTACGTGCAAAAACCACGATTCAGTTATGCGGCACGCCGTAGTGAGGAAGTTCGGATGAATTTTGACCACCAGGAGATCCTTAACGTGCCCCCAATGCGCGGGACCCGGGCGTTTTTGCATTTCGCCCCCATCGACATGCGGCCGCCGCAGCCGAGATTTGACCCCGCGACCTCGTGCTTAGCAGCGCCACACCAGGCAAAGAAAAATTTGTTTCAATAATACGTGTGGTCACCACCAAAGAAGTGCTCATTCGCGGCAAGTTTCGCTTCCTCTGTGAAACCCAGCTGTCAACATCAGGTGTACTTCGACCTAGACAGCGCAAGTAAATGTCCGAATGCGATAATTTTGATTTGAAATAACGCAATGAAAATTAGTCGGCTGAATCTGAAGCCAGAATGTTTGATGAATGGTCTGTACTTCCATTTTCATTTTAGAATCCAACATCAAGCGACAAGCTACCCACTTCACGAGCAATTTTACATGACCAATGCCCCTCAGCAGTGGGCGTAACCAGGATGATGATGATGATGATGATGATGATGGTGAACGCCCCTTAAAGAGATCTCTTATGAAGTCATTGCCGAAACGAAGTGTATGTAGTCTCGGTGCTGACAATTTTTACTAGTATGGGTGCAATTAATCACTTTGCATGCAGTATATGTACAGATTCTCGAACATATAGCACTTTGCTTGCGTAAATTCTTCATGCTCTCATGCACTCACAGTTATTCCACGAGCGAACGGCTCTGAGTCCTCGTAAGTCATCATTGGCTCACATCTTAGTCATCGTGCTTCTTTCGCTTGGCGTGCTCAAATTATCAAGAAGTGCCAAGAAACTGTCCGTTAAGCATGCATGGTTTCGCGTTCACCCACTTTGATTGGGAACCATAATGTCGTATATTATTTCTTTTTTGCAGATTTTAGGCAATATAAGGCAAAACTATTCCAATATGTTTTTATTCCAATCTCTTGCTGTCACATTCACGTAATTGCCGAGGCAAGCATCGGGCGTTGACACGCAGAGTTGCCTGAACAGTCCAATCAAGCGCTCTCCTAGTTTGTAGGAGGTCGCTTTTCTGTGCTTTAAAAACGAATAATATTGCCTACTATGAGCGGTCAACCTCTTCTAATTGTCTGCGAACAGGCTAGGAGCACGCTCATGTGGAGAGGGCTTCGATCGGACCGAGCCAGCGCACTGAAAATAGATAACCGCATGAAAAGAGTGGTGCCAGCGTCTGCGATTGGTCCGCCTTCCCTTAGTTAGCTTGCTGTTGCTGGTCGAAAATCGCGGCGGCATGCAACAGAAGGTTAAGAATGCCACTAAAACGGATCCTCAGCAAAGAAGAGTTGACAGAGCGATGTCGTAAACGTGCCGAAACTGCTCGATAACGTTACATGGCCACGCAAAAAGTTTTGTTGTATGCAAATAAACCCACAATATCCGGCAGGTGCGAGTAGCCAGGGCCTGAGCGATCGGCGGCAGCCATCTTTTATTCCTTTCGGAACGGGGCAGTCTCCGGCTATGCAGAAAAAAAATATCAATTTTGATCGACATATTAATGCATCTTTAAAGCGTTCACGTCACTGTGACGCAGTGAGATTTTGCGGTTTTGTGACGACGCGTGACAGACAGGTGAAGTTCGCGCAGCCCGAAAATTTTTGACCAATAACAAAGGGCTAATGGCGAAAAGGCATGGAATTAGAAATAATATTTTTCTTTTGCTCGGTCCAATCACGCGCAATCAATATGTGCACGTGTGAAGATGGGGAGCTATTGCGGTTTTCGTGACGTCACGTGACAGACAGGAGAAGGGGGGTGGTCCAAAAATGTTTTTGACCAATCGCGGAGGGCTGATTGCAGAATTGGAACAGAATAGTTTGGAATAGCTTTACGTTATAGCACCCCAGGTGGTAAAACGTTTCTAGAAGATCCAGAAAAAAGCCTACGCTCATGTGATAACCATAAAAGCTCTGAAAGGGAGTGACCTTATGTAGTATAGACGTGTGGTGTATTATGGACGACGGCAGCTGGACACCGGCCGCTATTGGTAATAAGATATCGCTGCGATGCGGAAGTACTATGTGGGTCAGACATGGCGCTATATTATTAATAGAATACGTGAGTGCCACGGGCCAGTGCGAGCAGAGACAGCGAACGTGGAAGAGAGCGTGGCAAACCATTTCGACGCTCGCATTATGGTTATCGTAATATAAGCACCTAAACTGGCTAATACTTGCTCTACGTTCTTGTTTTGGCGCGTGGTTTAGAACGTGAAAAAAAAAAGGGACAGTGGAGAGACAATGAGGCGCAAATCCGCAACTGTTTAGTGTCAGTCGTGATGACACCGCCATTAAACAGTTCGTAGTTGGCACGTCACTGTCTCTCCTCAGTCATTTCTTCCCGTTCTTAACCACGCGCCAAAACGAAATGTACCACAGCAAGCCTGAGCACCAACTTGCTCAAGAAGAAGTACTTTTGAACTAATGCTGTCGACAACGAATGTAATCGTTCGGAGCCACACGATGGCAAATGAAAAAAAAATGAAATGTAGGTCAACCTCTTTGTGTAAGCGGACAGAATAAAAGCTCAAAGGAAGACTTATTTTATGGGTGCGCATGGAGCTTTCGCTGCGATATCTTTACAACGTGCCTTTTCACATCCTTAGAGCACGCGTATAGCACTGCTCCACCCCTCAGTGTGTTGATATTATGACAAGTAGGTTGTTACGAGCCTTCACCGAAGAAGGGGTCCTAGGCAGAGTGAGTGCGGTAAGGATAGCTGTTCGCTAGGATATTACGTTCGTGGGGTAATTTTACGTGTCTTTCCAAGAAAAATAATGGCTAGAATTTCGGACGCGAAGCGAAGGGGCCACGCACAACTTTTATTGCATCTCTGCTTCGTACATAGCAGAGCGTACACGAGCGACGACAAGAGAAAACACAACGACAAACGCTTACGGTTTGTGTGGCCACGAGCGGCTACAAGACAGGATACGACCACTCTTTCTCGTTGACGTTCAGCGATGGCACGCTTCCAAGCACGTCACCATTTTGGAAAACCGAGGGTGCCTCTACAATCTTTCACGATTTTGAGAATGGGAGAAGAGAGCGTAAGCGTGCCGTGGCTGAACTTGCTTAAAGAAGAGTCGTCCTATATATATATATATATATATATATATATATATATATATATATATATATATATATATATATGTATATATATATATATATATATATGTATATATATATATATATATATATATATATATATATATATATATATATATATATATATATAAGAAAACATATTTCAGTTCGTGTTCTACACTGCAGACCGAGGAAGATGAGGCTAAAGGTGTTTCACAACACCTGACAAAAAAGGCCCAGCCTTCCTTAGACCTTGGACCTTAGACCTTGGACCTTAGGCCTCCCCTTTCTTTCTTTCCTTCTTTCTTTCTTTCTTTCTTTCTTTCTTTCTTTCTTTCTTTCTTTCTTTCTTTCTTTCTTTCTTTCTTTTTGCGATAAGCGGACGACCAATAAACACTGTGGTTGTTGACACTTCGTCTTATGGCTTCCTTCGTTCTGTATTCCATATTCGCGCACTTTTTAAACCGAAGCTTTCTTTCCCTCGCACGTCGCATGCATATCATAAGGGTAAACACAATCGTACTCATGAAAATTAGCTGTGTAGTATTTAATTAACAGCCTCACCAAGGCTTCGCTTCACACAGATTCCAAAATAGGCGCGTTGTATCTGCAATTTTTTCCCTAGTAAACTCTCGCTGTAAAAAAAAAAAAAGGAAAGAAACAAGGAAGCTGTTCGCACTGCGTGGTTGCCGTGCATTTACGTACTGTGTAAATCGGACGTGCTTAAAGTGTGCAAGCGGGCGATTTGATCACCCATCCCTGGCCAGAAAAACGTACTATAGTTGTCGCCGCAATAAGGCCATGTATGGCAATGCCGCATGCTTTTCATGGGCACCTAATCAGCCGATCTCAAACCCGTCATCTTCCGCTGGGCGACTCTGGCAACAGTCCTCAGCTCATCCTCAGCCGCCCGTTCGACGGTTCGACCAGTTCAACCACTCCAGGCAAGCAGGCAAGTGGGATGTGCACTGTACGTGACGTGCTGTGACATATATATATATATATATATATATATATATATATATATATATATATATATATATATATATATATCTATGCTTGCCAGTGGGGCATGCTGGCGTTGCGTGCATAGCATGAAATCGGCCAAATTTCATTCGCATACACGCGCGGGCGGAATACAAACTCTCACGGGTGAAGCAGCACGGTTCCACGTGGCGAGATTTAATGAGATAACTCCTCAGGCCGTTAGGACATCGATTTCCAAACCGACCTCGTTTCCTTGGAAGTTATGAATCCAAAGGTAAGGCGTACTTCAGCGCTGCATCACTGCTAAGGAGCCCACGTGGCAATATTTTTGGTGCCTGCGGCAATCAGTAATGAATTTTGCACCGAAGCTGTTGGGGCGACTAGAAGCGTTCGAAAGCCTTGAACGCATGTTTTCACGGCGCCCTGAGGAGACTTGATAATCCACTGGGTTTCCATTTCGAGGAAATGTGAGAATGTTAGGAGTAATATGCTGACAAAATGATAAGCGTCTGCATTAATTAATAAACAACAGATTCTTAAACTCTCGTTTTCTGCCGGTTTGGAGGCGCTGTATAATATTGCTACAAAATTGTCCCGGTGTGCTAAGTGAAGCGAATGAGGCAGGAATTTTCTATTTGGCCAGAATAGGCGCAATATTTATTTATTTATTTATTTATTTATTTATACTGCAGCCCTATTGGGCAATTGCAGGAGTGGGTGTGAAAAGCAGAACAATGACAAATAACAGAGGCAATGTAAACAATACAGACTAAAAGAATATCATAACTACTTATTCAATAGTCGCTAAAAGTAAGTTTAAAGCAGAGAACGATTAGGAGGCAAAGAATTACAATAGTCAATTACACGGGGAAAGAAACTGTATTTAAAAGCGTTGGCCGTACCGGAAAAATAAGGCGCGATGTTTAGGTGATGGCGACTTCTAGTATTAGATGGTTTCGAAGGAGTTAGGTAAACATCTGATGAAATCAGACAACAGGAGTTAATAATGCAATTCAGAAACTTTAGTGATACCGTGCTGATTTAGTGATGGATGATTAGTAAATAAATCTTGAAGTATGTGCGTTAAATACAGTCTTTGGAGCACATTGCTTATACAAACGTTCCAGAAGAAGCGTATTTTACCAACCGCGTAGGACGTTTGCCGAATATTCTGAAGGAACTCAATCTGCAACAAAGTGTGCGCAATAAAGGAATATAATCTTATGAGTGATATATATGAACATATATATCACTCATAATATATATATCACTCTCTCTCTCTCTCTCTCTCTCTCTCTCTCTATATATATATATATATATATATATATATATATATATATATATATATATATATATATATATATATATATATATATATGAGCGTCAATTATATACATGATTTGTAAAAAACATTGCTACAGCAATTGCTTGAAAGGGTTACAAGGCCACTATCAGCAATGTTTCTCGGAGTGCTAGAACTGTACATGGACACCGCGTTCATATTTGGTAGAAATGGGGACAAAACTACGAGTGATGCGTGGAAAATGTTTACCGTTCCGGGTGAAGGTTAATTGTGGAAGATATTCTTTTTCTTACACTAGCCTTCTGCTTATTTATGTGCGATATATATGAAATTTGTAATAGCTTTCCAAAGTTCCCTTGGTCAACTAAACGAACCTCTTTGTTGACGCTGATGAGAACAAGGAGTACCTCTTGGGCGATGCGTAAGCGGAGCTAAAAGTGTGCGGGTCAATCGGAAACTCTTGCAGTAAATTACCTATTCAAGCGCTCCCGCCAAACTTAATGAAAACGAGAGCAACGTGATAGTTTAATGCGCATGCTACTTAGTTTTAACACACACACACACACACACACACACACACACACACACACACACACACACACACACACACACACACACACACACACACACACACACACACACACACACACACACACACACACACACACACACACACACACACACGCACACACACACACACACACACACACACACACCCACACACACACACACACACACACACGCACACGCACACGCACGCACACGCACACGCACACACGCGCACGCACGCACACGCACGCACGCGCACGCACACGCACACGCACACACGCACACACGCGCACACGCGCACACGCGCACACGCGCACACGCGCACACACACACACACACACACACACACACACACACACACACACACACACACACACACACACACACACACACACACGCACACACACACACACACACACGCACACGCACGCACGCGCACGCACGCGCACGCGCACGCACACGCGCACACACACACGCGCACGCGCACACGCGCACACGCACACGCACACACGCACGCACGCAGCGAGAACAGAATACCTCTACGCAGGTATTTCTTCGGTTGCTCGTCGTGCTGCACGCGTCGCCGCATAACCTGCTATCGAACACCTGGCATGCCTGCTCTACCGTATAAAAAAGTCTCTCGTCGCGCTATTTCTTGCCGCTGTGGCAGAGAGCGCACAAAAGCAACTGCGAGGTCGGTGTATCGATAAATCGAAAATCGGCGCCTGTTCCAGTGACGCGCTGGAGCAGGCGCCACTTTTGTTTTTCGTCTGCGCCACGTTTCTTTTATACTTCTCCTTGTGGGGGCGATACGCACTATATATCTACCTGTGAGAGCAGCGAAGAGCAATCCGCGAACCGCGTTTATTGTGTTATTATATTACTCGAGGCTAAGACATTTTAGTTTGATATTTTTCCATTTATCTACGTACTTCCGTCACTTTTTACCTGAAAACCCTTTTTCACGACATTGACTTACTTTTTTAGTGGCAAAATTCAAGAATGCTGGTGTACTCGGATTCAGGCGCACGTCAAATAACTCAGGTGGGCGAAAATTCGTTCAGAATTCTTCATTATGGTGCCCCTCATAGCCCATTGTTGCTTTGAGACGTTAAACAGCGCCAGTATATGAAAGCACAAATTATGAGTCAATCTATCAATGCTTATTTAATGATTCGTTGATTACCTATACTTTTCTCAACGTAAATTGGGCACGGAGCTTCGCACACACGACAACTAAAAGCGGCCTGACCAACTGAATTTTATGTTCAGCGTAAGTATATTGATTGGCAGATGGACAGAATAGACATACATTGCTGACGGGAGATTGAGGCATAAGCGCGACTCGCACAGGAACTACGCCGAAAGGAACGTTAAGTGAAGTCACAAAATAAACTACGCTATCTTTACCTGCTTTTCAATACGCTCAACAACCGGAATTATACCCATAACTGGATTTGTTTCGGCATTGCCCGCGATAAGCAGTAATTTTCAAATGTGCATATTCATGTAGGCATGCATATGACGAAATAGCCGAAGCACAGAGAACGGCGCAACTCGAGCGTCTCTCTGAAACGAGAACCGGAAGACAGATACTGCGGGACCTTGGCCTCGAGCCGAGGGAAGGCAAGCAGCAGGAAGACGTACCTATAATGGATAGCATCAACATAAAGCTCAGGGTCTGTCCGATCCCGAGGAACGTGAACCCCGAGCACAACAAGGAGCGGAGGTTGGCGAGGGCCAGGGCTTTCGTGGACCTCCATGCCAGAGAAGAAGGCGCCGTCTGCGTGGACGCGGCGGAGCATCGAGGGAGCAGCGATGCATACGCGACGGTGGTTGTCGGGGCATCGACGGGTGCAACGAAGACCGCGGCGAGCGTCCGCACTCGAGAAGCGCACCGGGCGGAGGAGGTGGCCATCGCCTTGGCCGTCTCCGACCCCGGATGCACTACAGTGTTGTGTGACTCTAGAACAGCAGTGGAGAACTACGCCAAGGGTAGGGTATGTAGTGAGGCCGCGCGCATACTGCGCAAGGCCGAAGACGTCGGACGCAAAAGTGCTGTGGTGATCAAGTGGTTTCCGGCCCACATGGGCAGTAACGTGTCAGAACGCGGGAACGTGAACCACAACAAGACGGCCAACTCGGCCGCGCGAGGACTAACCAACCGCGCAGCTGCAAGCACGGCCGACTCGGAGTGTTGGTCGTGGTGCAGTGCCAAGGACAAGATTACCACCTTCAACGAGATAATGAAGTGGTACAGACTGAATAGACAGACTATGCCGCCACCTCACCCGGGGCTTACTCGGAAGGAGGCAGTGTTATACAGACGGTTACAGACGGGGTCCCTGCTCACCCCGGTGCTAGCTAAGCACGTGTGTCCGAACGTGTACGCGAGTGACGTGTGTAGACTTTGCGCGAAGGAGAGAGCCACCGCGGCTCACATCCTTTGGGACTGCAGCGCAAATCCGCGAGAAGCCAGCGAGAAGACGACGATCCCGCCGCAGCTAGAGGCTGCAACAAGGAGCTATGATCAAGAGACACAACTCAAGGTGGTCCAGCAGGTCTCGGCAGCTCTAGAGAGGCAGCGACCACGCGAAACCGAGGAGAAGGGGGGCAGCACCCCCAGGAAGGGGGCGGCGGCGCTCTCGGACCCGCGGAAGTAGCGAGGGACCAAGACCTCGAGGAGCACAACGCACGAGACTGACGTAGTGGCCGCGTCGCGGTAAAAGCTTGTCCTCCTTGCGTGGAGGGAGCCTAACCGATTCTGCAGGCATTTTCAATAAAGTTGTTCTCTCTCTCTCTTCTGATTATTATATTCGTCTACTTTAGTTTTAATTTCTAACAACCGCAGTAGCCTGCCAGAAGTGCTTACGGCTTGTGGCTAACCTCTTCGAGTTTAAAGCCCTTTTTCTCATTCATCTATTCATTTAGTATAATACTCGTAATATACTGAATAGTGAATTGTGAGAACAATATCTTTTTTAAAATTAGGAATGCGGCACAGTGACCTATTGTACATCAGAATAGACTCCTGTTACACTTAGCGCAAGACTTACGAAACATTAACAGGCATTCAGAGCCGCCGAACAGCCGTATGCTTAATAAACCGGCGATTTCAGCCTGTACATCTGTTATAAAATAAAAGACGAAACACACATTTCTTATAAAACCTACTTTCATAATCAACACGTGCACAATCCACTTGACGTCTCTCTCAGGCTTTTCGTAACCAATCTGTCCTATGAACGACCCGGGCTCGTGATCGGAGCGGGCTTACGTACTTGCGTAACTTCGGGATAACAAACGCGTCTTTAAGTATGTAGCCCATATATGTATGTCAACTCTAATGCACGCCTAAATGGGGAAAAAAGAAAACTTAAGCCTGATATGGCTTTTCGTGTCAATAAATTTTTGTTGCTACTTTTTTTTTCCTTCCTACAAGAAGTGTCATGCTCAGATATACAAACAATGACGAAATTGACGAACGAAAGCATTTACGTAAAGTATACATTCCGTATATAAAGCCGGGTGCATGCAAGAGTGTATCGAAGTCGTAAACATATTACTGCCGTTACGCTTAGAGAAAATTGACAGTAATTCCATATACGCGCACGACAAAGATATACACGGAAGATAAAGTGTACACGGGAAGTGTGTTTCGAATACCGCGAGTTGATATGATAATCAAAGACGTAGCGGCAACGTGCAAACCCAGCCCACGATGCTTCAACTTTGTCTATGTGTCTAGGGAAATAAAAGTGTTTTTATTTTTTACCATTACAAAGATGAACAAAGGGCTACTTATTCTGCGTGCATGAAGATCGATCGATCGATTGATCGATCGATCTATCAATTGATTGATTGCTTGATTGATTGATTGATTTTATTGACTCGCAGTTATATTTCATACAAATTGCACAAAACTAGTTTCCCCTTCGAAATAACTTGCATGCAGTGGCATCTCCAGACAGATAATGTTGCTTTCATCACCTAAGTGTGGGTTTTATGCCAACAAACGAAAATGGTTTTGTGACACGCCAGTGGGTGATATAACCGACTTGAAAAGCGATCAGGCCCCTGAGCTGTGTTTCCGGTCTCAAAAGAATACCTAGCGCAGTGCCGCCTGTGCCATGAAAAGAGCGCGGTGGTCGAACACTACTAAACACAGCCGTGCAGTTCCTCAGCGATCACAATAAAGTCCCTCCGCTCATTTGTTGTTGCTTACCGGAATGGCCCACCTGCGCGCAGCCGGTGTTGTCGCAAACGACGCTTTAACGAGGCGCTCGTTAATACGGGAGTTTAGGGGCTCCTCTACGATCTCTTAATGGGAAGACTTGTTAAGTAACGGCTGATTCGAGAAAACACTTATTTGGCCATGTCTCGTTGGTTCGTGCGTTCGTGCAGGCCAAAGTCTATAGCCCACTGCCACTTTGACGACATGAATTCTTAGGCCTTTATTTAAAGCGAACAAGCAAACAAACAAACAAACAAACAAACAACCAAACAAACAAACAAATAGACACACCAAACTTTTGGGCAGTAACAGAAACACTTTTTCAACATTAAACGCACTGATATTGAACGTGTTGTGTACGAACGTTTTCCTTGATAAGACCTATCTAAACCACACGTTTCTTACTTTTTGTCACGGTCAACAGGTTTTTGATATGGTAGCGCCCTGTTAGTTTTGTTTAGGTTTAATGCACTGTTACTGAAATCGCTGTTTAAAAATCTTCAATGTCTGATAGTTTAATGTCATTTTCACCGTATATTCGAAAAAAAATCTTGTTAAATTTTGAGCAGATTTTCTTTGCCAGGTTTAGAAAACTGCCGCGTCCTAACCGGCGCGTCGTACACGGCAGCGAGACCTTTCTCTCAGTTGGTCATAACGTCAATGTTGCGTCGTGAAGGGGCCACCTGTAGAGGAGGAGAAGGTTCTGAGAATAGTTCATTTCCGATCAGATGTTGCAGAAAAACGATCTGCCAATTTTGTGCACAGTGACATCAAATTATCAAGTGAAAAAGTTTCCCGAACGCATCCGTGATATCATTTTTATGCACACGAACCGAGTGTGGTAGCGCGCATTTGGTTGTTGCAGACATAAAACGACGGCGTGAAAACACCCGTGCACTTAGATTTAGGTGCACGTTAAAGAGCCCCAGGTGGTTCAGATTGTTCCAGAGTCCCCCACTACTGCGTGCCTCATAATCAGATCGTTGTATCGGCACGCAGAACCTCATAATTTATTTTAATGTTTTGTCTAAGCGTGAATCGCCAAAAATGGCGGCACCTTAAGGCTTCCGTAAAAAAAAGAAAAAGAAAAAAAAGGACACATGTGCGGAACTCAAGATGGTCATCAATGTAAGCGAGTAGCTCGATAGATAGATAGATAGATAGATAGATAGATAGATAGATAGATAGATAGATAGATAGATAGATAGATAGATAGATAGATAGATAGATAGATAGATAGATAGATAGATAGATAGATAGATAGATAGAGGCGGCCACTTGTACGAAGGCATGCTTTGCGGCGCTCGTTTGAAACATGTCGATTGTTCTAAATTGTGGCTTTAAGGCAATCGAAAACATCGAGGCGCCTTTTCGACCAGCCACGCTTGAGAAAGGACGTCAACTTTACGACTACAACCATATATATCGTGTCAAAGAAGTAAAGAGCGTGGACACCGCAGCGAAGTGCTTAAGATAATTTACTTAAATTATGGGTTTAATTAAGACTAACTATACGAGTGTTTTCGCATTTCGCCCCCATTCAAAAAGTGGCCGCCGTGGCCGAGATTCAATCCCGCGACTTCGGGTTTAGCAGCCCAACACCATATAGCCACTAAGCAACCATCGCGGGTCGTGAGGTGTTTGTCACAACAAAGCAGGCGTGCTTACAACATCGAAATCAAGGTAAGTTAACAAATCATTATTTTATTCTACTTAAGGGAGCAGCTACGGCCGTAGACGTTTATAAACTGTCACTTGTAGCTTCATTGCTTGGAGCGTGCCTTGCACCTCACAATCGTAGAAGTAATGACGAGTTGGAAGGTAAGTGTTTTGTTTCTCCATTGACAAAGTGCCTCGAACGTATTCTGGTATGTTGTTCGGGCTCCAATATGAGAGATCATCACCGCCGAAACATAAATAGAGAGCAGTCAGCTGGGACTAAACAACGCGAAGGCTGAACATATATGTGCTAGCGTGCGCGATAGAAGTGATAATTAGCGAATACTCGACCTGTGCCGCAGTGCGCTCAAGCCTTAGTGCTGTTGCTCCAAGCGCGAGAAAACATCGACACGAACGAGCCCGGTTCTAGCAGCCGAGTCTGGATCCTGGCGCAGAAAGAAGCTGCACGTTGACTTATTAATGCTCAAGTAAAAAAAAAAAAAACAAAGCCACACACACAATGCTTACAAGGCTCCAGCACGGAGCACTTAGGAAGCTAGATTTGACAGGTAATAACAACTACGCGTTTGTTTTGGAGTAAGACGAGCTAAACAACTGCCTAAACCAATTTACAACAGCGGGAATCAGATCGCGCGTTTTTTACACAGCTGTCGCTTTAGTGTGTGTTTTCAAGCGAAGCTTGTATTGCCTCACTCGTGTCGCCGTAGGTTTTGCCGTACGAAAGAACTGCGGATTCGAACCACTGACCTCCGGGTTGCGAGACCACCGCGTTAGCTTGTTAATTCAGCGACTGTCGGTTTCTTTTTTCTGTGTTGCATGGAATTATGAGTAGTGTGAAACCAATATTGTTACATTAGATTTGAACATAGATGACAAACAAATGCACACATGGTACGGGGTCCAATGAAACTTCAAAATTTGGGCAAACAAACACAAGCGTCCAGGCGCGAAAATTCTTTAAGGGCGCGTATATCTTCGTAGCCTCCCTAGCGGACGGTGTCAGCACATTTCGGTTGCACACTAAAGCTGTCGTAGCGCCTCCTGCCAGCGATGGTTTCCCAAAGAGGTGCCACTTCGGTTTCTCTGCAGGGAGTACGGTTCAGCGTCGAACGAGAGTCTGAGAGACCGAACGAAAGAATGAGCGAGCGTGAATCACTCCCTTGCGTCTCCTCTCCCTCTTCGTTCCCGCCATTCCCGGCAACTTGGTTGCGCGAGAGCACGCGCCCTTTCCCTCGGCGCTTTTACAACGTAAATCCGACCACCAGCCACCTGCCTGTACAACGAAGTGTAGGCGCCGCGACGGCTGATTTGATGCTTTACAACGAGCACCACGTAGCAATGCCACCCTGATCTCCCCAGACGCCACTTGTGCTTTCACCTGACGAGTGTGCGGATGTCAGCGAGTGTTAGTCTTGCTGTGCTGCTTCAGGAATCGCTCAATTCGTGCGCCACTTGCTGTAACAAAGCAGTGCGTGTGGCGGATGATGAACACGTCGCAGTTGATGACGACGTGATGATGTTCTCGTAATTGACGGCCGGCGACGGCTTCAAATCCTTCTACGGAGAAAAAAATGCGATTGTCAATGAAGGCTGCAGGGATTTAGAGCCTGTAAACATACCAGCAAAGAGAGAGAGAGAGAGAGAGAGAGAGAGAGAGAAACTCAGTGAGCGTTTCGAACGAAGCTGCGTGCTAGTCTTAAGAAAGCAACCTCATAATGAGTTACACAGCCTGCTAATGCAAGAAAGAGAAAGGGTAAAAGAAGAAAACGAAAGGAAGGAAAGCAAATCCACGGCTTTACACCCAGTCAAATGTCACACGCTAGTGGGTGGATAAGGACGACGAGATGGCACTAGGACAGATTGAGAACGCCCACAAAGAAAGACGTGGGCGTTCAGTATACGAATACAGAGACAGTAGTACGTTTCGGTTATTCTTAGAACAACACATGGCTCCTAAGCCTCGTGCGTAGGTGTATCTTATGGCAGCGATCTTTGCACGTTTTTTTTTTTCGTTTTTTATCCAAGCTAGTGCAAGGTGAATAGGTTAGTAATGGAGACCGACTGCAGTGTTTTATTGGGCTGCATTGAGGCGGAAAGAAAAAAAGGCGCATATGCTGGTAAGCATTCTGAAAATAGACAATCATGTAAGTGCGCGCACTGCCACATTGCACGCGTATACCTGGTTCGAGACGAGCGTATAAAAATGAACAAGCTCTCGGGGAGCTGCAAACCACGAATAAGGGGGGGCAAGATCGATTTGTTATGTCAGCGCTCGTTTACATTACGACGATCAATCGTGCGCCTGCGCCGAGAAGGCCAGCATTCGTCCTTTTGTTTTAACTGCGGCTTGCGAGCTGGCCTCGTAGTTTTGCTGGTGTAACTATACGTCGGGGCATCCCGATATATCACATAATGCTTCGATGCGTGGCGTTGGAAACGCAAGAAGAGAGCGATGAACGAGCTCGACTTGCCCCGAAGCACGAGAGTAAACTCTGCACCTGCTGTTCGGCTAAGAAAATGTTAAGACATACAAGCGTTTGAGGCAACATCTTTCTGCGGCTTCATGATCGATATTGTTGATCGGGTAATTGCCCTTTCTTTTAGGGAAGAATGACTTATTTGCTCGAAAGAGGAAACGACACTTGCGTCATTTCTCTCCCGTCGTTGCGATTGTTCAATGCGACCCCTAAATCTGTTCCCCGGTTTGCTATTTATCTGCGGCTGTCACACGCTGGCCGTACTGCCATATTTATATTGCTGCAGTGTGCCTACCATTTCACCTACTATATTTCTCCCTGTGTTTTTCGTTTCTGAGGTGTCGCGGTTTTGTTCGTTTCGTTACGACGCTTCAGCGACGACTGCGCAGCAGTTTGCGCTAAACTGTAACTGTGTCACAGTGTGATGCTGTACGGGTATTTTCAATTTTCACGTTCAATCTCAGTTTCAGTTTACTCTTATGTAAACGTTTCACAAATCTAGAATAAAATTTGGAGGAACACGATATCACTCAGAGATCCCTGACTGCTTCTCGCGCTTTCCGGCAACTGCAGCTTATGTAACAGCAATGTTTTCCTGGAAACGATCGTGGCAAACGCTATGCACAAAGGCGAGTTTCCTGCTTTTTTTTTTCTTGGTGGTGCTGCAAGGAACCGAGCACATCGCGCCACTCCTAGACCTCAAACGGCAGCTGGAAAACGCTATCGCGTTAAAAGGGGTTTGTGCTTGAGTTTCCGCGTAACCGAATTTATGCTTTCTCGTATATTCATATTACTGTCCCACGCTATCATGTCCGTGGGCTGTGTGTAAGTCTATGTTACGAACTTTCTGACGCATTTTACTTTGAGCAATTCAATTATAGTTCAGTAACGCATCTTTACCACGCGGAGGGCCTGCTTGTGGCGGGCTGCGTGGTTCGAGATGATTGTTCGCGGCCGGAGACGCCGCCGCCAACGCGGACGCCGAATTTTTCCGCGACACGGGCCACCTAACGCTCTCGCATTAAGAGGAAGCTTTAGCTCGGGCCCAACTCCGACGCGGCCTATGCAAATACATGTAAAGCGCAAAAACGCTTTTCCGAGATAATCCCTGGACCGATATCAATGAAATTTATAGCATTCGAGAGAGAAAGTTAAATTCTAGTCACTATTGGAAGCGGAATTTCGATTTAGGGCCTCATTCTTGTGAAAATAATTTTCAAAAATTTGAAAGTTCGGAAAGAAGACGCACGAAGTTTATAAATTAATAGCTCTGCATCAAGAACAAATATCGCGGTTCTGCAAACGGCATCTATTAGATCATTAAAAGCGAACAAATTCGATATGTCAACTTATATCTTACGTGAATTTGTTACGTTGTGTACAAGGGTTCTGCAAAAGCTGTATTTCCATATGACTGAATTTTTCTTACATTCATGTGTAACATATCAGTTTTGTCCGCTTTAGATGTACTATCAGATGCAATTCACAGAATTGTGATGTCGTTTTTCCTTGCTGAGTTAGAGTTGTAAACTCGATAGTTTCGTTTTCTGAAAATTATCGATTTTTGCCAAGTTTGAATAAAATGTTGACAATCTAAATCAAAAATTGCAAACAAACAGTCGCTAGATTTTACATTTTTCTTTTAAGTGCAATAATCCTCGTCAAATTTGGTGCAGTGGTTGCTGAGAAAAACGAATTCTCCTTTTACATGTATTTAAATAGGAGCACGCGAGCTAAAGATTCCTCTTAAAACGTCGTAGACGAAATGGGAAGTATATTTTATGCGAGAAATATGGAAGTTATAGACCCCAGCGCTCATATTTCGTAACCAACGAGTTACGGTGTAAACATCTTCAGGAAACAGTGGATGAAGAAAAAAAAATTGATGCGGCAAACGTGGACATGTAGAACTGCCAAAGTTTGACTGGGGCGCTGTTACGTAGACTGAGGCACGGCCGCTGGTTAAACATTTTACGGGAGGTCCATAGGACTTTCTGAACGTGAAGGCGAAAGCTTAGTTGGACCTTCTGTTGATATGCGGCTGAACTTTCTTCTTCCCATTCACCAACATGCGGCCGTAATGCGACGCAGGCGCTCTGGGAATACATGACTGGTGGAGAGAGAGCTGCCCCAGTGCACATCTTGTGAAATTTGTTCTTGCACGTGCTGCCGCGGCCTCTCTATTCCCCAATTCTGCATTCCCAGAGTATTGCTTTCGTCGGGCCGATGCCTCAGCTTGATCCGTAGCCACTTCAAGCCGACGGCGGTTACGAAGAGAGGAATTTCGAGCTGCTGTAGCCTCGTCCCCCGTAGCGTACTTTCTCGGTCTTCCCCACCCGCGACAAGGGTACCTGTAACCAGGGTCTGGTGCGTCGTCACCCATAGCGATGTGGAACGAAGCTCTGAGCCCACGCAGCGACGTATGCAAGGCTGGCGAGGCCACTGCGAGCAGGGTGTTGGAACGAAATGTTTTTCGTTCTGGTTTTAGTTTCGTTCCACGAAAAGTTCTATTCCGGTTCTGCTCTGGAAAGAAAAAAAGAAAAGATTGAAGACCCATTCGACTTTGTGAAGGTGGTTAGCCAGCGAAGCTGCTGTGGTGTTACAAATTATGTCGGTATGTTAATACACCTATATTTCAGGCTGTCTACCAACCGGGAAACTCGGGAAAACCGGGAATTCTCAGGGATCTGGAATAGTCTGGAAATACTCAGTGAAAACTCACGGATGTTGCACTTCTATCAGGAAAAATAAGCTGTCATTTTATTGAAAGCGGAAGAAAGTCGCCCTAATTCTGGCTCGCGTAAAAGAGAGGAATTGTAAGGAATTGTCTTTGACGCCGTGTCGTCGGCTGGAGGAGTTGCCAGTGTACAGTCAACGACCTATTTTCCGGACGCCTGATTTCCGGATGCCCGATTTTTAGGCCATGCCGATAATGAGGACGGTTTCACCGCACCACCATGTAACCTTAGAGTCAATGTATGAGAACGTCTGAAATTTCGGGCGTAAGGACCCTTCGTCGTTCGATTTTACGGACCTTTTGTCACGACCGCAGGTCCGAAACGGCATTAATCAAAGCCAATACCACCGTTTTGATTATCTCGCTACCTTGAACCGGGGCTCTCGCACGCAGATCCAATGCAGGCCGCAGCCACCACTGCAGGAACGCGAGAAATAGCTGCTTCTACGTTCGCTATTAAGGTTCTTGCCATTCGGTGCCGTGTTTTTCACTGAAAAAAATTCGCCGCTGCCAGCAACGGCACCGACTCCGCCTCTGTAATCTTTGCGATTGGCTTCGAAGCTTAGAAAGCACAGTGCGTTGTATAATGCCGGTTCCCGATTTGCTGCTTTGCCTTAGCACAGAAATGTTGCGCGGTGAAACATACGTAAAGTTTTGCGGTGAAGCTTAAGCGTGGGGAGGGGCAATTGTCACGGCACCCAGTACGTATTCCATAATTATGCACACGTGCACCCGCCGTCTCCGCAGGAGTAGTACGAGCACCAATATGCCTAATAAGTGTACTGGCAGACCTTCTGAGCTTTCTCGGACGCGCCTGTGGCGATTTGACCCCTCAAGGGCAGTAAAAGACATGCATTCATTTTTTCGGACTGCCCGATTTTCATACGTTTTCGCGGTCTCTAGAGAGTCCGAAAAATAGGACGTTGACTGTACAACTGACCAAGAGGATGTTTCAAATGGTCCGGGGGCGAACTCATGGCGGAACGAGGACCATCGAATTGAGGAATGATCGGGAAAGGAACTGTGCCACCTCTTCTTTTAAGGAGCTTGAGCTCAAAAAGCAAAGTGTTGGCTCCTCACTTCAGTTTTCTATATTGAATAAAATAAACACTAGTTAATATTATTCAAACTACATTAAGTCGTTTTTTTAACATGCTTACTAGAGAGTGACAGCAGTGGGCGACATGATGTCAGCCCGTCTTGACATAAAACAAAGTTCTGTGTCACTCAGGGAATTTCGCAAAGGCCCTCAGGGAAAACCTGGAAAAATCAGAGAATTTGAATATGTCAGCTTGGTAGACACCCTGATAATTATGTATATGTCATTTATGCGAAATGCTTAGGAATACACAATCATTTGTTGTCTTGTCTCTTTTCTCTTTATTATATATTTATCTTGTCACGCAAGGGATGATGGCCTTGTGGTCGCTGTGATACACCGGCAATGGCTCTTTAACGACGTCGCTCTAAAGACGCAGCTGTTGTCGACGCAGCTGTGATGGAACACCGTTTGGACTCAGATGGCTGTTGGGACTCAGCGTGAGTGACGATATGCATTGACCGGTACGCAGTCCTAAGGAGTGCGCGAAACAAAACACGTTTGTTTGTAAATTGCGATTGAGCATACTTCCTATTTAATTAGCTGAACAAAACTTGGAAGGATTAGAGTTTTATTCTAGCGGACAAGCATGGTGCTGGCCGTTTCCTTCCATTAGAAGCCCATGTATTGACAGCAGACGGGATTTCAACAATATTTACAACTTCACTGTGAACTACGCAATTTGTAACCATACTCCCTCCGCAGATGCCCATGTATTGACAGCAGACGGGAATTTCGCAAGTTTATAACTTCACTGTGAACTAACTATTTATGACACGTAAATGAAACTCACCGTAATGATAGAGTCGTCTTTGCGGCCAATTTAAGTATAATTTGTTTCAAAGATATCTACATTGGATTGAGAGCTGCAGAACATTCGCAAGAAAGTTGGCTTTGCCGCAAGGCGTTTTCTGTTAGCCGCCACAAATTTTCCGGAGAAGTCATAAACCGCTTCGCTCTAAAGATTTTCCGTAAGGGTTCATAGCGGTTTTGGTTCGCATGCAAAAAAGTTTCGAAGCAAAGTGACGATAAATGCATAGTATTGATTTTTCTCAATAAGTGAATTATTAATTCTAAGACCGTATTCAGTGCCTTGAGGCAGGGCACTGAACATAATCTCAGAAGCAGCACGTCATCGAGTGTACTCGCCCAAATGCTAGACCACTGCTCCAATAAAACAAACTTAAGCGAACATAAACGAACGATAAATCTTCGGTAACAAAGCGTTGTACCCGTAGAAAACGAAACGATAAGCTCTTGAGCGCGCAAACCCTGGGTTTTGCGACGACGTTGATCTGCTAGTGCACCGAGCGGCAGGCTTAGATTAGTGTAGCACTCGATGAGCGGATATCGCTCACACTATCCTTGCCTGAGATATGCATTTACGCAGAACGCTGGAATACGCGCTGATTTTGGTCAGAATTCATAATTCTGACGTTGCCTGACGTCGGTTGTTTTGGATTGCCGACTTCCCATTGAACCGAAAACCGCTAAAAAATATCTCGGTTTCTCTCCGAAATAAAATAATAAATAACGTTTCGGTTACATTTTCGTTTCGGGCAAAAATATCGGTTTGTTTCGTTTTTCGTTCCGTTCCGACACACCGGCTGCGAGTGTGCTGCGGCCGTTTCCATAACGTTCTACGGGCACCGCTGTTGCCATTTCCCTCAGGAGCCACCGCTGACATTTCCCTCAACTCTCCGGCTGCGCTCCATCGCCCTTTCTCAAAACCCTCCTCCGCCGCTGCTGTTTCCCTTTCCCGGCGCGCTCCATTTTTCTGTACCTCACAACGCGACCTTGAAATACAACGATCTAAGGACGCCTTAAAAAAGGGCGCAGCCTGTCGTGTCAAGCCTGTTTCACGTGGTGCGATTTTCGTCACACCGGAAGTGCAATTTCCGTCCCATGCGACGAAAAGTGCAGTCGCAGTACCTACCCCCTCTCCTCCTTCTCTTCTAGTGCGATCAACCGGTTGGTCGCAGCGTCACACCATGGCAGCGATCGTCGCGATTTTCCGCCGAAATTGCGTCGAGAGCTATTTCGCGGTTTGTTTGGGGAAACGGCGTCTCGCTCGAGGAGTGCAATGCGCGGAGACGGGGATTGCCGAATACGGTACGCACGCGAAGGGAGAATAGAGAAATTAATCTCGCCGATTCAATTCTCCCATTTCTATGCGTTCGTTGGCACGCCACGTAACAAATGAAGTGCATTTTCACGTTTGCTTCGTATGCTATATAGCCTTGCCTCGTTTACTAGATGCCTGCCAGATGAGCGCGAAACCAGCTGCCAAATAATTTGATCCTTCCACTAGTGCCGGTCGCTAGCACCAGATGTGGCTAGCGAAACCACTGGGCGCGTCCTCGCGTGGCTTCCGAAACTGTCATCACGCGAGCACGCCGATCTCTATGTCCATTAGCCCGAATCCTAGCTCAGCGTATGGTTGCAGCCATTACAGGTGATAGCTATTTTAGAGTCAGACAACTAATCATTCAAAAGCCCAACCCAAAGGATTGTGCCGATTGTGGTTTCACCGCGATACCGACCGCGTCAACACCGTGCATTGGGTCACCAGCCGTCGGCACCGCCCGCCGCCCGTGATGATAGTGTCGGTCGCGAACGCCACCTCGCCACGCTTGTTCACAACTCGTGGCACGCCCATTGCTCCGGGAGCTCGAGCCACACCGCAGCCATCTAGTAAAGGAAGCAATGGCTATGGACACACCTTTGCGAATTGCCCATATTGCAAGGTTTTAGGTCCCCACGAGACGACATGGCCTTTTGGAGTCGTCACAATTTTCTTTCGTTGAGTAGCACAAATATCGCGCGTACGGAGTAGCTTATAATAATTGCGACCTCGGCAAGGGCAAATGACAAGACGGCAAAGTACCCGAAGTTTCAACGTTGCGCTGAACGCGCGACCGTTTAGTTGCATTCTTTTCCTGTCGGTTTTTCACGCGTAAGTTTCCAGATGCATCTTGAAAGGTTATCTTACCTCACTTGCTTATTAAATTTGGCATGTCATACGTGCAGGCTATGGCAATGAATTTTCTACCATAGCATATTTAACTCCGTCGCTTGAATAAACAGCGTCGTCAAAGTGCTTTCAAATATTTCATGCACGTTAAGTTGTATGCCTCTTCTGAAGGAGAATTTCTTTTTCCTGCATAGAAACTAATGAACCATGGATATGCTGCGGACTTCGAATCCTTACGGCACCATCTGTGTTAACTCTTGCTTTGAACGGTGATTAAACAGTTGCATAACATTGTCGATTTGCTAAATTGGCACAGTGACAGCACAGTCTCACGCAGCGTCATGTAAAACTCGTGCAACGATGCGAAAAGCAGGCACACAGCCTGTTCTTATGTAGGTGAGACAAAAGCACATCAAAACTGTGCGGTGAAGTGAGCCAGTTCCATCCCTTCCTGGGAATAATTGCATCCTTTAACTATAAACAGTTCTTGCACGTCCACAGCTAATCAAGTGTGCACAAATATCCATGCCTAACATGCTTCAAATAACAGTATCTAATAACTCATCTGCCTTTACTACCTTTATAAGTAATGAAGTGCCATGCTACTTGTAAGAACATTTCACCCTGGGATTTTAAAAGAAATTTCTACGTTTCAACTTTACGCAATCTACAGGTTATTCAACAAAAGGCCACGAACAGCTTTTTTTGCAATGACACACTCATTTATTGCAATTTTTACCAACATACAGGCAAGAAAAAACAACACAAATCTCTCGACAACGACATTGTTCAATTTATTCACCTGCCACATTGTTTATGTCATTCTGCTACTAACACAAGGTGAGGGGTTGAACTGTCAGCCGTGGCAGTCGCATTTTAATGGGAATTATAGGTAAAGAAAAAGATCTTGCAGTTAGATTTAGTGTTCAGCATTTCATCATATCATCATCGTCGTCATCATCATCAGCCTGATTAATGTCCACTGCAGGACGAAGGCCTCTCCCTGCGATCTCTAATTACCCCTGTCCTGCGCCAACCGATTCCAACTAACGCCGACGAATTTCCTAATTTCATCTCTCCACCTAGTCTTCTGCCGTCCTCGACTGCGTTTTCCTTCTCTTGGTACCCATTCTGTAACCCAATGACACAACGGTTATCTAACCGGCGCTTTACATGACCTGCCCAGCTCCATTTTTTTCTTTTGATGTCAGTTACAATATCGTCTATACCCGTTTGCTCTCTGATCTCTTTCTGTCTCTTAACGTTATGCCTAGCAATCTTCGTTCCATCGCTCTTTGCGCGGTCCTTAGCTTGTTCTCAAGTTTCTTTGTCAGTCTCCAAGTCTCGGCTTCAGTTGTCAGCATTGGTAAAATTCACTGATTGAACAGCTTCCTTTTCAATGATAATGGTAAGCTTCCAGTCAGGAGCTGACAATGTCTGCCGTATGCGATCCAACCCATTTTTATTCTTCTATGAATTTCCTTCTCATGATCAGGGTTCCCTGTGATTAATTTACCTAGGTAAACGTACTCCTTCACAGACTCTAAAGGCTGACTGGCGATCCTGAACTCTTGTTCCTTTGCCCGGCGATTCATCATTATCTTTGTCTTCTGCATAATAATCTTCAATCCCACTCTTACACTCTCTCTCTTAAGGTCCTCAATCATTTGTTGTACCTCGTCTGCATAGTTGCTGAATAGAACAATGGCATCGGTAAACCGAAGGTTACTGAGGTATTCGCCGTTGGTCCTTACTCCTAAGCCTTCCCAGTTTATTAGCTTGAATACTACTTCCAAGCACGCAGTGAATAACATTGGAGAGATTGTGTTTCCCTGTCTGACTCCTTTCTTGATAGGTATCTTCCTGATTTTCTTGTGTAGAATTAAGCTGGCTCTAGAACCTCTGTAGATATTTGCCAAGGTATTTACGTAAGCGTTCTGTACTCCTTGATTACGCAATGCCTCTATGACTGCTTGCATCGCTACTGAATCAAATGCCTTTTCGTAATCTATGAAAGCCATATAGAGAGGCCTATTGTACTCTGCGGATTTCTCCATAACCTGATTAATGACATGGATGTGATCCATTGTAGAGTATCCCTTCCTGAAGCCAGCGTGTTCCCTTGGTCGATTAAAGTCCTGTGTTGCCCTTGTTCTATTGGAGATAATTTTGGTAAATATTTTATATAATACTGGGAGTGAGCTAATGGGTCTATAATTTTTCAATTATTTAACGTCTCCCTTTTTGTGGATTAGTACAGTATTTGCATTCTTCAAGTTTTCTGGGACCCTTGCAGTCGATAGACACTTCGTATAAAGAGCCGCCAGTTTTCCAAGCATTATGTCTCCTCCATCTTTGATTAAATCGACTGTTATTCCATCTTCTCCTGCCGCTCTTCCTCTTTTCGTGCCTTGCAAGGCCCTTCTGACTTCATCGCTAGTTATAGGAGGCGTTTCTGTATCCTGTTAATTACTGTTTCTAATGGAGGTATGTTGACTCCTCTGGGTATTGTACAGGTCAGTATATAATTCCTCCGCTTCCTTTACTATATCTTCGAGATTGCTGATGATATTACCCTGCTTATCTTTCAGTGCATACATCTTCGTTTGTCCTATGCCAAGTTTCTTTCTCACTGATTTCAGGCTGCGTCCATTTTTTACGGCTTCTTCAGTCTTTCTCACGTTGTAGTTTCAAATATCACTTATTTTTGCCTTGTTGATCAGTTTTGACAGTTCCGCGAATTCTATCTTATCTCTTAAGTTGGACACTTTCATTCTTTGTCGTTTCTTTATTAGATCCTTTGTTACTTGGGAGAGCTTGCCTACTGGTTGCCTTGGTGCCTTGCCTCCCACTTCAATTGCTGCTTCTGAAGCCAGTCTCGTTATGGTTTCATTCATTACCTCCATGTCATCATCATCATCATCTCTCTGTTCTAAGGCTGCATATTTGTTTGCAAGTACCAGCTTGAACTTGTATGCTTTATACCCTTGCTGCCTCTAGGTTCACCTGTTTCTTCTTGACCATTTTTGTTCTTTCTCTCTTCAAATTGTGGTGAATCCTAACCCTCACTAACCTATGATCACTGAAATTTACCATACCTATCACTTCTACATCCTGCACTATTCCCCATTGATTGAACCCTTAAACTTCCAAAGGCTATTGCATAAGAGGATATGGATATGCAAAATCTAACAAGCAATATTAACTCCACCAGAAAGCAAAGGGCAGAATTGTAAAAGAGGCATCTTTCCGATACTTCGAATGTGGAAAACATTCGTTAAGTCAATATGTATTGTTCAAAAGCACTGCACAGATAAACATGACTAGGGATAGCAGGTACTCTATCAGGTAACTGGTTCTGCAGATGCATAAATGTCAAAAGACATGAATGCTCATACTCCGTCATGCACCCAGCAAAAAGAAAAGAGTTGTCCCTTCTGGCAGATAAGAGTGGGGGGGGGGGGGTAACCAACAGAAACTAGATTAGAGCGCATTGTGTAACACTGCTTATGGAAGAATGAAGAGAGTGAATAGGCTTTTAATGCAGTACCACATACTACTCTAATAGGAGGAACGATGAGCAAGAAAATTTGTGGTAGAGCACTCAAGTTCAACCGTAACTTTTTGAAAGACAGAAAGTTCCAGGTGAGGATTGGAGGTTCATTTGGCTCACCCACACCAGCAATACAGGCATGCTACGAGAAGTACTACAGTCTACCGGATACTACAGTCTATGGGAAAGCTATCTTACACAAAAATCAAGAATGATTCAACAATCCCTCGACAAAATTGCAGACTTTAGCCTATTTGGCATCAAGGTTTCCGAAAAGTCAGCTCACATTGACGTCGAAAATAAGACTTGAATCAAGAACTACCCCAGATCGCACGTTGTGCTTCACCTAGCCGGACAAACATACCCGCAAGTCAACATCTCCGAGTCCTCAGCTCGTGTAAAACCAAGACGGCAGAGCCAGCACGTGGGTGAATTAATTATTCCACGCCTAGACACAAATTGTACACCTGGTGAAAATAATAATCTTAAAATCTTGGGGGGCCGGGTGGGGGCTGAATGAGCGGATACTATGTGAAATCGCAGATTTTGTACGTGTCCAAGGTGTCGTACGGTGTGAATTACAGGCAGCGCAAGAAAAAGACAACTCAATTAACACTGGCATACGGCTACTGGCAAGTCTTTTCAACTTTGTCAAGCTTGAAGACCTCTACAAGAAAAAGCAAACGAACAAGCACCTAGACAGAGTAGAGGTGCAGCTTGCAGCTCGAACTCTTTGCCTCAAGATCTCAGAACCTGATCGCAAGATGCTATGCCAGCTAGCTAGCATATGAGCTGCAACGACGGCTACCCCTCCTTCCAAAAACACAACCTCAGGAGCCCCTGAACTCGAAACACAATGCGCAAACCCGAGCAACACAAACACATCATTTCTCCGGAAGCTGACACTGAGCACGGGAAGCGCGAGGTTCTCACACTGCATATGCGGTGAGGGTAGCTATATGGGCTTGTTGATAGGTTTTGTAATTTGTCGTAGGGCAGGAAGAATGACACGTGCATGTATAAAAGGCATACGATACAACACACAACACTGAACAACTAGCTGCGAACAACTGTTTACGTACGCCATACCTCCTAGCACTAAACTACAGAAACCGCTGTTGCGCACTCCTAAGCAACTTTGAAATTGAAAACGTTTGATTGCGATAGCAATATTTGGACACTCCAGGCGCATTTCTGCCGTCGGCGAGAGTTTCTGTATAAAGTATAAGGGCGATATAACCGTCGCCGCGCGCCGTATGCTGTTATGCGCGAGTGAAAGCGTCTCAGGGCGAGCCGGCGAACGCGGTTCAAACTCGCGTGGGCGAGCGAGGAACCTGGCGCGGATGCGTGCCCTCTGTCGCACGCGAGGCAATGAGGGAGGAGGGGCGTTCTTTTCCAGTGTCTGCTAGGGTGCCTCGATGTCCTCCTCGGTCACCGCTCCGTACAGAGGGGAGACAATCGCGGCGTCTACTACGGTATTGGCCACGTGAATCGTGGAGGCCGTAGTAGACGCCTTCATCGGACGCCGTAGGGACGTGTTGCCCGCGCTCGTGTGCCTTGAAAGTGATCTGCGATGTGGCCAAAGTGCGCGCCCATTGCGTGCCTCATTTTCAAAGCGATCTGCGATGTTTGCAGAGTGCGCGTAGTGCTGGTAGCTTCGTATGCGCTGTGCTTTACAAGTTTCGCTTGCGTTGAAGCAAGAGATGCACAACGGTCAATTCGCTTGCTGCTGCCGCGATTCCTCACTCATCAAGATGTCAACGCTTTAAAAATGTTCAAGATGCTTTCCTTCCACAGCAGTGAAAAACATAAACGACTCTCGCGTTGACTCAATAACTCTGCGCAGTCCTTCTAGGCAAATGCTCGCACAGGCAGCTACAGTGTATTATCGTGTTCTTCATGCCATTAACGTCAGTGGGCTCGAGTTTATGCAACGTAGCCTTAAAGAAAAAAATCGAGCGGAGAAAGGTCAGGGGAGCTCGGCGGCTAAAACATATCGCTCCTGCGCGCCCAATTTACTGTCATGAAAATGGCGGTCCTACCAGCTCTTTGCAGAGGCGGAGAAATGTGGTGGCGCACAGTCATGCTGGAACCATACTTGGCGGACGTCATTCAGGGCAAGATCGGAGACAAAGTTATCGATGACAATGCTTAGTATTTATTGCGTGTACATCTTTCCGTACAGGTTGCTGTAATGATCGACCTAGGTTTTCCAAAAAGCAAAGACTACTACATCTGGCGACGGCAGGACGGGTTGTTATGATCGACCTAAATTTTCCAAAAAGCCGTCGACTACCACATCTGGCGACGGTAGGATGCACCACTAGCAACATGCAGCTGTCGCGGTTGATTTTCGTGCCTCATCATTCACTCCTCTTCAAGACAGCAACGTCGTCCTCCTGACCGTCCAGAAGCGGCCACTTATCGGTGAAAGGGCCCTCGTCGAGAACTCCCGGGGGAAAGCGTCGACGACAGGCGGTTTCCTCCTACTGTGACAAGCTGGATATAGGTGCATCACGTACACGAGGGGCTCGTTGGAGACATGAGCACCTCGAGCAGCACGCTGACAACCAGTGGGGGTTGACAGAGGTGATGAACGATTCGGCGTTTGTGGCTGGCCAGTGGATTCCTTCTATGAGGGAACGAGGGGTTATTTAAGGCCGTCCTGGCTCCCGTGCTAAATCAGAACCACTCGAGACTCGGATGAGAGTCACAACCATGTACCAATGAAAGGAATACAATCGTTTCTACTTTTTCCCCATCATCACGATGCTTCGTCGTCGTTTCCTGATTCTTTCAGTGAAGACCCACCTCACCTTGTCGAGGTCGTATCATTGCCCCGAGAAAAATGTAAAGTTCAGTGATCCTGTCCCCGAGTACGCCACACCATACATTAACACTCGAGCGATCTTGCTGGTTGTGTTGCCGCAGCCAGTGTGGATTTTCGTACAACCAATAATGGGCATTGTGAACATTCACGGTGCCATTCCGGCAAAACAGAGTTTCGCACGTACAATTTACTCTGTGCATGAACTCCTTTTCTTCATTTTGATCAGGCCCCACTTGCAGAGAAGTCAAGCCGCCTTTCAAAGTCTGCCGCACTTAGGTCCTGGTGGATGCAAACGTGGTACGGATGGAAACTACGCTTCTTCAGCAAATTTGCGACTCTTCCGAAGCCGTGTCCGCAGTCATCAGCAATTTGTAGGATGCTGATTTCTGGCACGAACGTTCCGTACGCGAGAACGTCAATTTCGAAGTCTTCATCGACAATCATCTTTTTGGTCTGTCTCTGATGGTTGATTGAGCCTGTTATGCGAAATCACCGGAAGATGTTTATGAAGGTTGGCTTAGTTGGAAGTGGACGGTATGGGTGGCAAGCCGCGTGCAGCCGCATTGCTAATGAGGCGTTGTCATTCATTTCAGTTATTGCAAGAACCACGTCTATTTCGTTTTCAGTAGAACACCTCATCCCGGTGGAAGCATCCATTTCAGCACCAGTAGATCCCAACGTGGCTTTTTTTTTATCGTCCTTCTCGAGGCGCTGCTATGGCGGAAGCAGTCTAGTAGATGACAGTGAAGCTAACGCGTTGACGAGCTAATGTTCTGGTGTGATCTCAAGTTGTACAAAAAGGTCCCGAATAACTATCTACCGCGATCGCCCTTGACAGGATAATGCGTGCTGCCGCTTGCCACACCGCGCAGTCATTCCTTGATTTTGCCAGCCAAGAATGAAAGGGGAACAGTTATCATCTTTGCCTATGCCTCCGCCCCGTTTTCAGACAAAATGCCGGACGCAACAGCCGCTTCACATCAGGGACTAGCTTTGTTCCGATCCTCAGTGCCCTGCATGGGTAATCATGCGAACGGACATTAAAATTTGCAGCCGGTTATCTCAGAACAGGGGCATGCTAGAAGAATTCTGCCAAGTGGAACTGTGTAGAATCACGACTGCCTCTAACTTTTCAATACAAACCTGCCCACTTACTGCAGTCACTATAAAGTTGATTATTACATTTTAGTTAATTGACCAACAGACAGTGATAATTATAATCTCACTTTAGGTGCCACCGGCCACATAACCTCGTTGCATAGGTGAACTTCACGTACCTCCCAGCGCCTAACTAAAAAAAAAATAACGTAAGACTTAATCTTGATCGCCCTGTAGAAGAATGAAGCGTATCCTACAATTCTCTATTTCGTCGATAATTAAAATTCTAATCATGCATGAGTATTAGGGTCGACAAGCGTCCCTCAATTAGAGAAGTTTACGCGGAACAATGGTCTAGACATTGTATTCCGAGTTCCATGTGTTTATGCCATGGCGGCCGCATTTCAATGGGGGCCAAATGTGAAAACACTTGTGTACTTAGATTTAGGCGCACGTTAAAGAAGCCCTGGTGGTAAACATTATCTGGGTGTCACCCACTACATCGTGCCTCATAATGAAATTGTGGTTTTGGCACGTAAAACCTCATAAGTTAATTATTTCTTCTTAGACGTCCGTTCCTGTCTTGAGCGTCGGCGTCCCTCAGCGTAACCGCGCGAACGTGCTCGTGCCACTGCTGGCGCGTTCGTCGTCGTCGCTTTCCACAGCTGGCTCCGATGGCGCTCATCATGTCAGCGTTACCATACAGCCCCTCCCTCTGCGAAGGCACTGACGGCACTGTGCCACTGCCAGTTGGTGTGGTGATTTCGGTATGAAATTCTTTACCTCTAAATATCGCGAAATGAAAGCACGTGTCGAGCTGCGTTCAAATTTCGCATTAGGTAGTATCGTAATTGTTGGACACAGTTTGTTCTTTTGTACGGATTATATGTTGTATTTAGAGCATGTAGCATACTTAATATGCAATTTAGCAGACAGAGATTACGTAAAAAGTTATTTTGCTGCTGATATTTTTTCCGAGCGGCTTACGTATGCAACATGTTCACAATGCGCGCCGTCCGTGTGGGTAAATGGCCCCCCGAGCTGCAGACATCGCGCTTGGACTCTGCCTATTCAACTCAATGCGCACCCTCATCATTGCGTCCCGTTATACTCTACCTTTCCATTCTACTCATTCTGATCATAGTGTGAATTAGCGCACCACATTTTTGTTCAACCACCGATCTCTGGGCACTTTCTTTCATAGACCGTATACCCCCCCCCTCTCTCTCTCTCTAGATGAGATTCACCCCATTGTACATGTAGTAAATAATGAAGAAAAGGGACACCAAATAAACGCATGCAGCCAGGCGCAATGTACGCAGTTCAGCAATAAGTTCGAGCGTTCGTTGTCCGTTATTGAACGGGATCGCATCATCATCTTCCTTTTCGTATAAGCTTCGTAGACGGCGCCTATGTCCGGGGTCCAGCTTGCTTTTGCCAGCTTGATGTGCGTGGGTCGCGTTGCTTTGCTGGCGTGGACAACGCGGTATTTGTGTAACTTATACGCGCCTAGCTTTCCAGTCAGCAGTCAATGCTTCTGCCGCAGACGAAGTTGAGCTTGGTTAGAGCTTGCGTGCACACGACTCACGTGTGCCGATTGCGGGGGATAAAAAAAGGGCGAGGATAGGGAGGGGCAGGGAAGCGGTAAGAGTTGAAGTGTGACGCGGAGAGTGGGCGAGGTTTCGATATTTCCGGCGCTCAAACCTTTTCTTTTTTCGTAGTGGTATCCCCACTCTTTCTGTGACCTTTAGGGACGGTTGAACCAGTCTTTGAGTGAACCGAGGCGTGCCACGGATTATCTCGGCGGAAGAAAGTAAGAGCGTCAGGAAGTTCCTCAATTCGTCTGCCATGGCTAAGGTTAGAATTATTTTGCACTGTAGGAAGCGTAAAGGTCAGCTTAAATGATTAGATGGAAGGACAACAGATCAGTAGTCTCTTAGCTGCTCTGGATGCCGAACTCTGGAGGGAGGGAAAAATAGATGCTGCGATAAAGATTATCAATAGGAAGAAGATGCTCTGACGCATTTCAGAAGTACGCGTCGTCCCAAGATGGATACCAAACGTGTGCGAACTTTCGAATACTGAGCACGGGTTTATAACATGAATTTCACCCCTCCCCTCTCCCACCTTTTTCCCAAAAGAAAGATAGGGGGAAAAATAAAAGAAATTAAAGCACACTTTTCCGGTGTTATTCTAGAGCACAGCGAGCTAAGACATGTGGTTGACGAGGACAAGATAAAACACTTCCTATGACGCAATTCTAGGCGGAAGGTCGGCTGACGTCATGGCTTGCCACGCTTATGCTATAATCACCGTTGTAGAAAGCTAAACGTTTACTAATTGCAGTGATCCATATAACTCAATTGAATGTTTCTCAGAGTTAAAATAGCTTTCGTTACGCAATTGATTGCTGTAGCCGTTTTTCTACCAGAAGCAATTAATCACGCTGTACATTAATGGGTCCGAAAACATTTCCTTTGTATGTTTGAAAAGGACGATGAAGTGTCTGCTTGGCAGAACCGTTTGTTGCAAGCACTTTTGGTAGATCCTGAAAGGAAGTGTGTCAGATTGTGCACGAGTATATCATCGCTACAGGGAGATTCTCATGGTAAACACGTTTTTCTCATTATTAATAGTAGATCGCATAGTTATTCATAATCTAGCATCTTCGTCACAAATTGGCATGGCAACCTTAGAGAGAAAAAGAACGGATATAAAAATTTATAATAAGTATTATTTAAATATAGCTAGCAGTGGGGGGACCAATAAGTTAATAAGCAGCAAAGACATTATGTTTCCACTGCGAATCATGGTCAATTCCCCCCTAGTGGTTACGTGCCAGAACTTGAAAGTGACTATCAAGTAATAAACACGGGAGCCCTAGCCCAAGCACCCCATTTTTTTTATTCTTTTGCTCGTGGCCGTTCTCTTCTTCCTTCTCTTCTTCTTCCCGTCGTCGCCTGTCCGCAATGATCTTTAACATATGCCCGAAGGGCCAAGGTCAGCTCTACAGCTGGTTCTTGGTAGCTTGCTTCGAGAACGCGCACCTTCTGAACGGGTCGGTCGATCGTCTGTCCAGAAGGTAGCCGAAGTGTTGTTGTGATCGGCCGTTCGTCCTACGACGCCCTTCGGTCACGGTTCGCACGATTATGGGGAACGGGCCAACGGCCTCGTCAACATGGTTCTCGACACGGATGAATTATGACCAGCGCGGGAATGCCTCGTTCAGGAGAGGCTTGAGCAACTAGCAGTGATACGGCTATCACCTGTCGGCAGCACGAGCTGGCGTGTTCAAGCCGAAGCGCTGTGCGATGATCCGGCCATTACCTGTCAGAGTACAATCGGAGACGGCGAAAAGGGCAACCAACCTCCGGATTGGTGGGACCTAATGTCACCGGCCTCCTGACACCGAATTGGGGGAAGTGCCTAAACAATGATCACGCAAGGCGTAAAGGGAGCTACGGATGGCGGGAGTGATCGGCGACTACCACTTCATCATCAACTTTTCTGTATTTCTTTGCATCTACTTGTACATAGGTAATTATATAAGTGTTTGTCCAACGTCCTGAATATCGGACTCAGCCTTACGTTCATCTCACTCCTCCAAAAAGAAAGAAGATCCCACGTCTTCGAACCCCCAGTCGCAACAGTGTACAAACACGCTCAATGCCGTCCTTTCCTGGGTGCACTGACAAAGCTCTGCCGAGCTTCCATAGCAGCGAATGTGCGCTATCGTCATGCACACAAGCACCACGTCACCTTCGTCTAACCGATGCATTTGGCGAACAGGACTGTTGTGCAGGACGGAATTAAGAGCAGGTATGACCTCTTTCATCAGATCCATGGCACAGTTGTCAGACGTTGACGATAGTGTACACGGCGGAGCAGGTCCACTCTTGTCGATGACGTACCATCGGAAAAGCTCGCTTGCGGAAAACATACGGTGCGTCTTCAGAGCAAGAAGTGCGATGGAGCCAGCGGTTGCAGTTCATCCGGGTCGCTATCAAGATGAGTAAGAGGTCTGCTGCTTATGACCGCTTCAACTTCGCAGATAGCGGTAGAGAGGGCATCGCCGTTGAGATTGCTGCGCCCAAGTGAACATCTCGATGCATATTTGGTCGATCTGATTAAGTGCTCCCACTAGCCTCCCCACCAGGGAACTCTATCTGCAATTAATTTTAATTTGATCTTGTCATTAACAGAGTATTCTTGAGAGCTGGTAGAAGGGTCTTAAACACTCGCGTACATCTGGGGAAAGACAGTGCGCTATCCGAGTATATGCGTCGGCAAATCCACACCGCGAGACAAAACTACAGAAGGTCATAAGTGTGGTGGTCGCTGTAATAGTGATCGTCATTTACAAATGGATGGCACGAGTGACGGCACACGAGGAGATCAAGATGTCTGCTCTTTCATTGGTAGAAGCCATGCCATGCGTGTAGGCGGGCTATGCTACGAGCATAAATGGCGCTAGATACACCAAAGGATCGTACACCCTTGATAATGTCTGAAGCACCATGCGTTTGGTAGAAGGCTGCTACTCTACGAATTCGGACGCTTCGAGTATAGTGAGGATAATCTGGTCGCCTTCGCGTTCACCGGGTATGCCTAGGATCTTGATTACAGGACTGTCTCCGGCTTCTTCTTCAATACCAACCTTGTCGCACAGAAAGCATTTCCGCAAAACAACTGAATTGCAGGCCCATTTGCGCAGTTCCATGCTTGCATCAGTTAATATATTGCGCGTTTCACTGTACACTGTTACACCTTTATCCCCAATCGGAAGTCACACGATGAGGTCGTCGACGTAAAAGGATTTTTCCAGCAACGCCACAGTCTTCGGATATCGCTCTCGACAAACCGCAAGGTGAAGGCGAATGGGGGCTCATAGCAGAAAATGACTGGTTGAGGCTCCAAATGGGACCCGCGTCGTCCTCCACGTCCCCACAAGTGGAGATAGGTCAGCTCTGAGGAGCAACTTCTCCATCCGGAGGAATCGCCGCACGACGCGGTCTTCAGGACGAATAAACATCTGTAAGGATGCCTTTTTGATATCCACAATATCCGAACTTCTGAAGCAGTATGACACGGCAACAGAGCTTAAATAAATCGCTGAGAGGGGTCAAATGGCGACGATAGCATTCGCTACGCATGATGCTGGGCGACCGTCGGTAAAGACGCGTCACGTGATTGCTCCTGCCGGAAACACCGAGCAATGCGCGTGCGCACCTTTTTTTTTTCATCTGTAGAAAGTTGGACGTTGCATTCCGCGATGATATGACGACAACTGTTGCATAAGGGACACGGTTCTTACATAACTGCAACAAACTCGGTAGCAAGCGCGAAAGCCGTCGGCAGGTCTTGTCCCATCGGTGCTGAGGGAGGTAGGACGTCATCCTATGGAAGGAAACGTGATGATGCGAACGGCCCGCGCCCTGGCCTGCCCTCCTCTGCTGTCTTAATCTGGACGCGCAGAAAAAGTAGCATTTCTGTAGTCTACCGAGCTCTCTCTTGAGGTGTCGTGTCACCTGACGTGTCCTGCGGCGCTTCTTTAGACTTCTGGCGAAAGAGTACCATGAGGTTGTCGGGGAGGCACCTTATCAGCACGCGTTTGAAGACTACGTTGTGTTCATCAGGTGAAACGCCCTAGCCGATCAGTGCGGAGACCCGAAATTGTACCTTGTCGTAAAGGAGCGAAGTTTTTCCGACCTCTGCCGAATACTAGACTGGTGACAAGGCGAGGAGGTAGTCAACGTACTCGTTGATAAGCAAGTCGCGTCGACCAGACGCCTTGTAAAAATATTGATGGCGATGTTATAATTTTTTTCAGTTAGCCGAATGCCCTCGATTGCTCTCTGTTTGGGATCCGGACTGCTGGTACGATCTGTTGGGAACTCGGCGCTGACGCCCGTGGTTGTACCTGGGTCGCAAGCCCCAAGGGTAGCGTTGGCCTGGCGGCCTGGGGTACAACTCGAAGCATCCGAAGGTCCCGGCAAAGCATGAGTCGACTGGTAACAACGAAACAACTTGTTTATTTTAACATCGCAAAGAGTTGGCGGTCAGGTTTGACCGAAGTAGAGAGACGGGAGAGCACTTCACTCAGCAGAAGAAATCGGAGCCCTCCTTTTGGCGTCCGGGGGCAGCTGTTTTTATACTCTCGCAGTTGAGGGCAAGAAGGAACCCCTCAAAAGACGAGCACGTGAATGTACAATGGGCTAATGGTGACGCACACTGTCGTAGCGATGCCGTAGCACCATGTCGAGCACGATCTCGTAGCACCCTGTCGTGGCGCTGCCGGTCGGACACAATGACTGTAATGAGAAGATGGTCCCTGCTTTGGCATCGCCTGTTTCGGGCATAATGACTGGAACGAGATCCCTGCTTTGGCATCGCCTGTTTCGGGCCCAATAACTGGAATGAGATCCCTGCTTTGGCATCGCCTGTTTCGGGCACAATGACTGGAACGAGATCCCTGCTTTGGCATCGCCTGTTTCGGGCCCAATAACTGGAATGAGATCCCTGCTTTGGCATCGCCTGTTTCGGGCACAATGACTGGAATGCGAGGATGATCCCTAGGCGGTCGCATCGCCGCAGTCGCGCCTGGAAACACCTGGCGATGAGTGTTGCGGCGACGACGATCGGGCCAAAATGTCCGCCGCCCCGCCGCAGTCGCGCCGGCAAAACCACGTGTCGCAGGCGAAACGCAACAGACCGCCCCGCCGGGGGAAGGAGATCCCGATGGACAGGGGACTGCATCCGCTGTCCGGAGGGATGTCGCTCGATGATGCTCATAATCGAAGTCGGGCGTCCCTCGACGTTTCTTGAGCGCAGCGCACAGAGAAGGCCTCGTTCTCTTGTTCAGGTTCGCACGGGACACTGCAAAGTGACTTCGGGAGAGTTCACATTTTTGTTCTCGTTCCCGGCAAGCGTTAGAACTACGCTGAAACTCAACCGCTCAGTCAGCAAGCACGGCACAACCCTCACTAAGCCCTGCCAGGCTCTTTCCCCTTTTTATACCACTGCCTAGTTCCTTACAGTAGTCTAGCATCACTCAGAACGCGTCCACAAATTGAAAAATTGCACTAGAAAGCATATCATCACTTTGAAACACTAAACAAAAGCAATATGTCAAAAAAAATCCTGCCTCAGGAAGAAAAACATCAGTAACAAACAATTTTGAGGCTGATTCCTACGTTAGGGGCTTCGACTTAAGCCATCGGCGTTACCGTTGAGACTCCCCTTTTTGTAACGCACCTCAAAGGAATATTGTTGTAAAGCGAGGCTCCAGCGCAGGAGGCGGCCATTTTTGGGAGAGATGGTCTGCAGCCATTGGAGAGGGCAGTGATCCGTCTCAATGATAAACCTCGAGCCGGCTAGATAGCATGACAATTTCTGAACGGCCCACACGAGACATGCACACTCTTTCTCGGTGGCGCTATACGCCTGCTCACGACTGGTCAGCTTACGACTAGCATACAGGACGGGGTGTTCTACTTCTCCATTTTCCCGTTGGCACAGTACAACGCCCATGCCTCGCTCACTAGCATCGCACTGAACAATGAACCCTTTTGTATAGTCTGGCGATCGTAGCACAGGCTGGCTTGTTAGGGCACTCTTTAGGGCGCTAAAAGCTCTTTCCTTTGTCTCGTCCCAGACGACTGTTTGAAGCTCTGTTTTTCTTAGAGCATCCGTCAGGGGAGCCGCGATATCAGAGTACCTAGGGATGTACCTCTGATAGTAGCCGGCGACACCCAAGAACGACCGAACATCGGTCTTGGTGCGCGGTTGCGGAAAGTCTCGCACAGCGGCCACTTTTATTTCAGAGGGGCGGCGACGACCCTGACCAATCACGTGACCGAGGTAGACAACCTCGGCCTGTGCTAACTGGCACTTAGGAGCCTTGACTGTCAAGCCTGCTTCGCGCAGGCGGGTTAGCACTGCCCGCAAGTGTGTCATATGCTCAGACCAGGATGCGGAGAATATCGCTACGTCGTCTAGATACGGTAAAGCGAATTCTTGCTGTCCCCGCAACACTTTATCCATGAGACTTGAAAAACAGTATGGCGCGTTCTTCAAACCAAAACTCAACACTTTAGGACGGAATGTTCCCATTGGTGAAATGAACGCCGCATACCTACTAGCCTCTTCTGTAAGTGGAACCTGCCAATAACCCCTGACAAGATCTAGGGTGGAAATAAACTGAGCGCTACTAACTTTCTCAAGGCGCTCCTCGATGTTAGGGATCGGATAAATTTGATCCTTAGTGATGGAATTAAGCCTGCGGTAGTCGACGCAAGGACGAGGTTCCTTGCCCGGTACCTCAACTAAAATCAAAGGGGAGGTATAATCACTCTCACCTGTCTCAATAACACCGAGCTGTAGCATTTTCTTTACCTCAGCCTCCATAATATCGCTCTGGCGGGGTGACACCCGATACGCCTTGGATCGTACTGGCTCTGTGGAGGTAAGTTCTATATCATGAGTAAGTACAGAAGTCCTACCAGGCCTCTCAGAGAACAGACCTTGAAACTCTTGTAATAGCTGGTGTAGTTCGGTTTTCTGCTCGGGCGACAGCGGTGCTTTACTGATAAGGTCACTAATGACTTGACCGGTGTCTTCCCTGTTCGTCACTGAGCCTAGTCCCGGAAGCTCGACCGGAAACTCTTCAGGAACGTTTACCATCATGCACACCACTGCTTCCCTTTGTCTATAAGGTTTGAGCAGATTACAGTGGTAAACTTGCTGTGCTTTCCGCTTTCCTGGCAGATTTACCACGTAGTTAACGTCCGACAGTTTCTGAACAATTCGTGCTGGGCCCTCCCACTGCACGTCTAGTTTGTTGTTTAGCGATGTGCGTAATATCATGACCTCATCGCCAACCTCAAAACGACGGGCCCTGGCTGTCCGATCATAATAAACCTTGGCCCTCTGCTGGGCCTTTGTCATTGCTTCACCTGACAACTCCTGTGCCCTTCTTAAGCGTTCGAGGAGCTTAAGTACGTATTCCACCACGACTGGGTCGTCGCCCCTACCTTCCCATGATTCTCGAAGCATGCGAAGCGGAGATCGAAGCGAGCGACCGTACACCAGTTCAGCTGGCGAAAACCCCGTAGCCGCATGCGGCGCGGTCCTTAAAGCAAACATCACCCCAGGCAGACACAGCTCCCAGTCAGTTCGATGTTCAAAACACAACGCTCTCAACACGCGCTTCATGACGGAGTGGAGCTTCTCAACGGAATTCGACTGTGGGTGGTACACTGAGCTGTGTAGCAGCTTTACCCCACACCTTTCGAGAAAAGTTGTCGTCAAAGCGCTAGTAAACACTGTGCCCTGATCTGATTGGATTTCCGCAGGAAAACCAACTCGCGCAAATATGGACAGTAGTGCATTGACTATCTCAACTGAGCTGAGTTCTTTAAGCGGCACTGCTTCAGGGAACCTTGTCGCTGGGCAGATCACAGTCAAAATGTGTCTGTACCCCGTGGCTGTTACCGGCAGAGGTCCCACAGTATCAATAACGAGCCGTCTAAAAGGCTCCGTAATGATAGGTACCAATTTCAACGGCGCCCTTGATTTGTCCCCTGGTTTGCCCACCCGCTGACAAGTGTCACATGTCCTCACGAAATGGTCTGCGTCCCGAAAACACCCTGGCCAATAGTACTCTTGCAAGAGACGGTCCTTAGTTTTCTTAACTCCTAGGTGTCCGGACCACGAACCCCCATGCGACAAGCGCAACAGATCCTGACGATAGCATTGAGGCACGACCAGCTGATCGAACTCCACTCCTCTGCGGTCTAGATACTTCCGGTACAGGACTCCCCCTCTTTCCACAAAACGCGCAGTTTTCCTGGCGATACCTTCTTTGACATTGCAGCGCACGTTTTCCAGGCTGCCATCCTTTTTTTGCTCGGCTATCAAAGCCGACCGGCTGACTTTTAGCAACCTATCAAGTCCGTCTGACGTAGGCGCGATGAGCAAATCAGTAGATAGGTCTTCTATCTTTCCCGCGTCGGGCGTTTCCTCTCCAGTATCTGGCGCCTTTAACGTTACAGACTCAAGTCTATTCAGTTCGGGCGTGCTCTGAATATCAGCTTGCTGCGCCTCTGACCCTTTTTCGTTGTTTGATAACGTCGGCCCCGCAACTACCGCCTTTGCAGCGAGCTCCCGAACCTTCGATCTGGTTAAGGCCTGAACACTAGCTTCACCAAACAAAAGCCCCTTCTCGCGCAGGAGGTGATCGGACCTGTTTGAAAATAGGTACGGGTACTGGGGTGGCAGCATAGATGACACTGCGGCCTCCGTCTCAAGCGCTCCGAAAGGTCCTTCAATAAGCACTTTTGCTACCGGCAGACACACGCTATGAGCTTCCACGGCTTGCTTGATCCACGCGCACTCGCCCGTGAACATATGGGGTTCTACGTAAGACGGGTGAACTACATCCATCGTTGCTGCGGAATCGCGAAGCACTCGGCACTCTTTCCTGTTCACGAGGAGGTCTCGCATGTAAGGCTCGAGAAGCTTCATGTTCTCGTCAGTGCTGCCTAATGAAAAAAACACAACTTTTGGTGTTGTTTCCGGACACTGCGCCGAAAAGTGACCCGGCTTCTGGCACGTATAACAAACGCCCGCTCGCCTCATCTCGAACCGCTTTCTGCGTTCGGCTTCGGCTGCCGCCGTCTCCTTAGGTTCGGTCGCACTGCTTCCACTCGCATCCGCACTACGCGTGTTCCCCTTTGCTCTCATGGGTGTGAACTTCGGCCTCTCAAACTTCGAGCCAAATTCACCCTTTTGACCGTCCTTAGCTCCGCGAGCTCGACGCGTCACAAACTCCTCGGCTAGCTCAGCGGCTCTAGCCACCGTACTCACGTCTGGCCTATCCAAGACCCAGTATCGCACGTTCTCCGGTAACCGACTATAAAACTGTTCTAGCCCGAAACACTGCAGAACTTTATCGTGGTCACCAAACGCTTTCTCTTCTTTGAGCCACTCCTGCATGTTCGACATAAGCCTATACGCAAACTCTGTATATGACTCACTTCTGCCTTTCTCATTTTCCCGAAACTTCCGACGGAACGCCTCCGCAGACAGCCGGTACTTTTTTAGCAGACTCGATTTTACTTTGTCGAAATCCTCTGCTTCCTCTCTATCCAAGCGAGCGACTACGTCGGCCGCCTCGCCGGGTAACAAAGTGAGCAAGCGCTGTGGCCACGTTTCCCGAGAGAACCCCTGCTTCTCGCACGTTCGCTCAAAGTTAACCAGGAACAAACCAATGTCCTCTCCAAGCTTAAACGGCCACATCAGGTCAGTCATTTTGAACAATACGCGTTCTCCTGCACCGTGTGCCTGACTTCCATTACGAGCGCGTTCCATCTCTACCTCGAGACGCTTCATTTCCAAAGCGTGTTGACGCTCTTCTTTTTCTTTCTCTGCTTTACGTTCACGCTCTTCTTTCTCTTTCTGTTCTTTAAGTTCGCGCTCCTGTTTCTCTTTTTGCTCTCTAAGTTCGCGCTCATGTCTTTTTGACCTCTCCTCAATAGTCTCAAGGCATTCCGACAGCTCGTCATCCTCAGCCTCTAACTCAAGAATAGCCTTTAGCAGTTCAGGTTTTCTGAGTTTGTCTGAGACATCCAGACCCAACTCTCTTGCAAGCTCCAACAATTTCGGTTTGCGCAACGACTTCAAATCCATGGCTGCTCTGAATGCTGCTTTCTCTACTGCCTATTATTGTCTTGCCGCAACTAACCCGGCAGCAACGACAACCACAATTACCAGCTCTGTTTCTAACACTAACAAAAAGCCTGGCAAAGCTCAGAAGAAGAAAGTCCCGCACTCACCAAACCTCGCAGGCAGGAATTCCGCGCAGTCGTTCCGCTGCAGGCAACCAGTCGTCACACAGGGCTCGTTGCACTGCTCCCGGATCGTCGTTGAGCTGCTCAGCATACTGTCAACTGCATCTCTTTGCTGCTGGCCTCCGTTGTCGCGATCTCGCCGCTGGCAGACAGTTGTTTGAAGTCGTAGGCGATCTCACCGCTGGCAACCAGATGTTTTGGATCCGGACTGCTGGTACGATCTGTTGGGAACTCGGCGCTGACGCCCGTGGTTGTACCTGGGTCGCAAGCCCCAAGGGTAGCGTTGGCCTGGCGGCCTGGGGTACAACTCGAAGCATCCGAAGGTCCCGGCAAAGCATGAGTCGACTGGTAACAACGAAACAACTTGTTTATTTTAACATCGCAAAGAGTTGGCGGTCAGGTTTGACCGAAGTAGAGAGACGGGAGAGCACTTCACTCAGCAGAAGAAATCGGAGCCCTCCTTTTGGCGTCCGGGGGCAGCTGTTTTTATACTCTCGCAGTTGAGGGCAAGAAGGAACCCCTCAAAAGACGAGCACGTGAATGTACAATGGGCTAATGGTGACGCACACTGTCGTAGCGATGCCGTAGCACCATGTCGAGCACGATCTCGTAGCACCCTGTCGTGGCGCTGCCGGTCGGACACAATGACTGTAATGAGAAGATGGTCCCTGCTTTGGCATCGCCTGTTTCGGGCATAATGACTGGAACGAGATCCCTGCTTTGGCATCGCCTGTTTCGGGCCCAATAACTGGAATGAGATCCCTGCTTTGGCATCGCCTGTTTCGGGCACAATGACTGGAACGAGATCCCTGCTTTGGCATCGCCTGTTTCGGGCCCAATAACTGGAATGAGATCCCTGCTTTGGCATCGCCTGTTTCGGGCACAATGACTGGAATGCGAGGATGATCCCTAGGCGGTCGCATCGCCGCAGTCGCGCCTGGAAACACCTGGCGATGAGTGTTGCGGCGACGACGATCGGGCCAAAATGTCCGCCGCCCCGCCGCAGTCGCGCCGGCAAAACCACGTGTCGCAGGCGAAACGCAACATCTCTTAGCTGTGCCAGTCAAATATAATAATAGGTACCTAAATTTCTCTTTGGGCATAAAGCTCTGTGTTCAGATCGATTATGGCACTTAAGTTATCCAAGAAGGACTGCCGAACACGAAGTACGCCGTAAAACGTAGGAATTTGCAGTTTCGGCAGGACCACTGTACGATGACGCGGCACGGTCCTTTGACGGTTGGTCCCATGTCTCTGTTGGTATGCGAGGTGAAAAGTCACTAACCTCATTTTCTGCTGAGGAGTGGTCAGTATACCGGCGTCGGCGTTCGGTAGAGTTGCGTCCGTCCTTGAAGTATTGGTCGCCGTCGTTCGCAAGCTATTGGAGAAAGCACCAGGCTTTCGGTGGTATTTGGCCGCTGCATTGAGTTCTTCCTCGAAAGCGTCATCACCAGTGGCGTCGAAGATTTTCTTGTCGAGGCTGAAGAGCTCTAGGTTCTCCTGAACAAGGTAAGTAAAGTGAGAGTCCACCTGGGAGGTATCGGGAACGGAGGCCTGCAGTTCTTCGGTCAGAAGCGTAATTGTTTTCGTGACGTTGGCCCTGACGACGCCAGGGTTCTTGCGCAGCCGCTCTACTGATGCCACTGAAGCTAGAAAACTTGGAATGGCCATGACCGGGGGCGATAGATAGATAGATAGATAGATAGATAGATAGATAGATAGATAGATAGATAGATAGATAGATAGATAGATAGATAGATAGATAGATAGATAGATAGATAGATAGATAGATAGATAGATAGATAAAACTTGATAAAGGGGGTACCAGCGAAACACAAAGGAGGCGCACACAAGGAAAAGGCGTTAGAAACGGACGACGCTGGACTTTCAACTGTCCTTTGTGTTTCGCTGGTACCCCCTTTTTCAAGTTCATCATGCAGCAACTGGCCCAAGAGCTTGCGCTAATGCAGATAGATAAAAGACACCTATTCTATGCAAATGTAGGCATGCGCGTTATACAGCCTATGTGACACATCGGGAAACTGCTCGGGGGATTCCTGAAGGTCCGTTACACATCCCACCGGCCTTTGGCGTCGTCACCGGTGTCATCTACGATATAGATGCCGCCATTACCAGCTCCGACTTAGAAGTGCTTGTAAATCCAGTCAATGAAGGTGCTGTCATCGCAAGTGTTACCAGCCTGGACAACTCACGTTATTTCACTACAGTGTTGAAGAGAGACTCACTACCTACGTATGCAAATGTGGGTCACTTTCGACATCCTGTCCGACCTTCTGTACCGAAGCCACTACAATGCCTCAACTGCATGAAGCTGGGTTACGTGAGAAGCGTATGCGAGAATACAGCAGTGCGTTCTCGCTGCGCTGAAACCCACTCCGCTAGTGATTGCAGGGCCAGTTCTTAAATGTTCGAATTGTCATCGAGCCCATGAAGCTTCGATAAAGGATTGCCCACAAATTAAGGAGGAGCGGGCTGTCTTAAAACGAATGAGAAGAGACCATTCGTATCATCGTGAGGTTGCCAATACAATCAGAAACCGGCGATATCGTTGCCGACGTCTGTTAACGAAAGTCAATGCCTCTACAGCGTCCATCGTATGCCGTGCTACTCCAACTTCCTTGCCACCCAGACCGGTCGTGGTTGATAAAAACCAGAATACGAAAGAAACAAGGCTGCGGCTGATGCAGCTTAGCCTAGGTTGTCAAAGCCACAATGCCTGCAAATTAAGAATGCACATCGGCAATCCTGAATTCTGAACCTCCCGCCGATCAACTGCCTGAAGAGGACAAGAAAGTGATCGTAATGCTTCGGTCACTGATGAATGCCATTCGTGTGCTCCTCGGCAAACTACTCGGTTAGCCCAGAGTGCACTACAGGCACTGGATGCTTTGAATCCAGTACTTGCCAGCCTTGAGTAGACACCACTGCTTGCCCAATACTGTCATTTCGCACTGAGGTGAGATAAGCTTCGATTTTACAATGGAACGAAGAGGCTGGAGGCCCCGCATCTCATCCTTCCGTCAATATATGTTCACAGATCGGATTCCCATAATGGTTATTTGTGAGTGCAACGTAATCACCCCCATCAAACTGTCAGGGTGTGAACCATTTCTTACTTCAACGTGCGTGGAGCGCATCAAAGTTGTCGTTTACATCCGCGCTGATTTTACGTATGCCCAACATGCAATACTACCACATGATAATAATCAATATGTCTGCCTACGTGTCAAAAAGAAGCGTCATTCACACTTATTGGTGTCTACATGTCCCCGTCAGGACGATTTGAACGCGATTGACTGTGAGACATATTGTCACAGGCTAGTGATCCTTGGACTATAACGGACTATAGCTATCAATGTACGCATACGATATTTGTCTTTGGTCTTCTACGGTGGCTCTTCTTCAAGTGCGCGCAAGGATTGAGCGGGCAGCCACCCTAACTTGTTCGCATCTGTACAAGGAAGGCCTTATAGAGTCCATAGAAAAATGCACGTTAATCCCGTTTGCGGAGAAACCCATGACACCCTATCGTGTATCTCTCAACAGCCAGGCTACCACAAACAAGCAGTCTCATCGCTTCTTAGCTGTGATTATTGACAGGGACCTTCCCTGGAGTCCCCACTGCATCTGCTTGAAGCGGAAGCTAATTTCTATTGTAGATATAATGAAATTCCCGTGCGGAGAAACCTGGGGCCCGTCGGTACGGTCCATGCTGAAGTTGTACAGAGCACTGATTCTGGGTTTTTACGGTGCAGCTTGCCGGTTCTGTCAAACACATGCAGAACAAATATTCGCACCATCGAAAGTTTGCAAGGCACGTCTACATACATGTCTTCGACTACCACGATGTGTCTTGACTTATGCAAAAGTCATGATTGCTAGAGACTGCTTCATTCCAACATACATCACAGCTGACAACCTCAGAGCACACATTCGACAGCTCTGCCGCCTCCTCAGTCGCTGTATTGCTGCTTTGTTGGCGCAACGATATCAAGACACATTTACAAAACTTGTTGCTACACGCCAAGGCTGCCTTCAGTCGTGTTTCAGACCTGTAGCAAGCCCACTGTTACCCCTGTAGTGCCTACGACAGCCACAAGCACACGTCACAATTACTGGAATTACGAAGAAGGCACGTCATTGTACAATGGTTTTACGACAGTTGACATTGTGATTACTGAACAAGGTATATGAACAAAGAACGCACATTTACACAAATGGATCTGTCTCAGCCACCAGCTCCACAGGCGCCTTTGTCATCCCGGCTTTACGAGTCACAATGAAGTTCATAACGACCTTTACGGCAACAGAACTTGCCGCCCTATGTGCCGCTGTTAATTACATCGCACAAGCAAAACCGCGAAAGTGGGCTGTTTTTTTTTTTACTCCGATGAAGCCATTCGGAAACCGCAGTCAGGCTTACGATGCAAGACACATGAACAACTGGTGTTTGAGACCAGAGGAGTTCTTCACCAAGCCCTCATTAAAGGATATGACATATCTTCCAATGGCTTCCGGCGCACTGCAGCATCGTCGGTAATGACCTTGCTGATGATGCCGCCCGGTCAGCCGATAAAGAAACCCTTACATTTCCTACACTCTTGTTAAGAACAGACACTGCGAGGTGTCGACGTCTTCGCTTACTTACTCAAACCAAGACTGAAACTTGCCGGAACAACCCGAGTTTCTCGGACTGTCGTCTCCACTTGCTTGATCCTGCATTGAAGCTGCAGATTCCATCGCACTTTTCCCGCCGTGATGCAACTTTACTTTGCTACCTCTGGTTGGGGGCTCTTTTGCGAAACCCTACTCATTCCTTATTGGAATGTCCGACAAAGCTATGTATCACTCATGCGACTGTGAAGAGACGATCGAGCACGTGCTGTGCGTTTGTGATTTTTGTGACATCGAATGCGACGTTCTTCGGACTGTTAAGCCGATTAGACAGCAGACCATTTTCAGAGACACAGGCTCTTGAACCATGGCTCCACGCGTCACAGACTTACAAAGCGACGCGGGCATTGCTAGGATTCATGAAATCGACTGGCCTCAGTTACCGTTTGTAGGCGTGAAGTGAGGGACAAGCGCACGTGTTCGCACTGAGGGTACCTTCTTCCCTCCCTCTCATTTCTTTCTTTTCATCCTTTAAACCCCTGCCCCAGTTTAGGGTAGCAAACGCGACGCGCGTCTGGTTGACATCCCTACCCTTCCTTCCTCTTTTTCTTCATCCTCCCTCCTTAGACATGTTAGCTGCTTATACGCCAAACATGCTGCTGACACGAGTTTAACTTTTCCCATAAAGTATGCTGCTGTTAGTTGGAAATTAGTTTTTCTAATGTCGAAAGTGTTTCAGTATCAATCAAGCTGACGGCAATCGAAATCTAGTATTGTTTTAAGAAATATTAATAAATTATGAGGTTTTACGTTCCAAAGCCAAGATCTGATTACGAGGCACGCCCCATAGTGAGGGCTTCCAGTAGAATTTCGACCACCTGGGGATTTTTAATGCTCACCTAAATCTAGGTACGTGGGTGTTTTCGCATTTCGCCCCCATCAAATTACGGCCGCCGAGGCCGGTATTCGATCCCGGGACCTCGTGCTTAGCAGCCCAACCCCATAGCCACTAAGCAACCGCGGCGGGTTATTATTGCTTCAAGCGCCATCAGGTACGATGCAGGTTGTGGTGGTGGCGCGATTATTATTGCTATAATTAGTATTATTATTGTTGTTGTTCTTATTATTATTTTACAAGTGGGGTTAACCTGGCAGACTTGACCGGAAATTACTCCGCCTGAGCGTCTTTTCCCTCATTAAATATGTCATCTGAAGTCAATCAGTCGATTCTGCCAAGAAATACCAGAAGAACACGTGACAGATACGATGTTATACGTGAAGATGTGTTTGAAATGTGTTTCTCGTGCTTCAAGATAGCTCGTGCTTCTTCGCTAGTGCGGGGCCATATGTGTTTTTTCTCGCTGCAGTACGGTAAGAGATAATTAAAAGGAAGTTAAATTTTATTTTCAATAAATGTACATAAATAACCATTAAATTGTATTACCATTGCATAATAATGATCCTTCTTTATTGATACAGAAATTTACCTTTGCGGTAAATTCGCGCAGCCAGATCACCCTCCTACATTAAAAAGCGGAGGTTAACATTGAATGTAAAGTAAGAGAAAATTTTGCGCAAATGATAAATAAACGTTTTCATGTTATATGTTTTCATGCGATCGCGAGACGATTTATTGCGACAAGCTCGCTTCCATTCTACCCAAACGGCACGTTGGACGCAAGTCCTAGCAAACGGAACGTGTGCTTCACGTTCCGCCGTGCTCCCCAAACATAGCCGCGCTCTACGGGAAAAGGGACGTCACAGAATAAACTGTTTCCGTCCCGGCTGGTTCACAACTGCTTGCTCTATCGCGCGCGTCCACTGCTGTTGGCTCAGCTTTCCTTGGACATTCGACAACGATGCTATAGCTCTATATTTGGAACACTTGTTGACGTCGCGGAGGCAATAACGATTTCTCGCCCGATTTCTTGGGCCAGGCACATCGTTTTTGATGACGCAGCACACCCTCTTTTCTTATTTTTTTTTTCTGACGCACAGCTCTCCGAGGGCATGTCGGAGGAGAAGGGTCGCCACTCGGTAACACATCAAATTCTCTCTCCAGACCTCTAGGTAAATGGGCAGCAGCGAATGTAAATCACCAAGATGGCGGGAGGAGCCCTACAGACGAGTGAACGACGACGGTCGTTGCTTTGCATAATGGGATACAGCTGGCCGCACGAGCTCACATTCAGAGAGGACACCTTATATGCCGAGAGCGTAGTACATTGTCCCCACTTCCCCCTCAGCGCTTTTCCCGTTTTCTTTCTCCGGGAGCCTTCCCCCATTCCCAATTTCCCTTGCCTCCTTCCCTTCTCTCTTCGCGAGGCCGCGCCGCGTGCTTACTGAAAGGTCGCGCACTCGCGCGGCGCCGCCGGCCTGCGTCGGAGCGCGACGTCGGCGCAACGTCAGCGCTACGTCGGCGCCACGTCACGATCATCCGGGTAACCTCTGGAGGCGCGGGAGGCACCATCTGGCGCAGGCCAAGCGAGGGACAGTCGGACATCCAGCGGGCGCTTCTTTGTTTTTCCTTTTTTGCTTCTTGCGCCCGCAGCAGCCAGCCCTCTGAGCCGGGTGTTTTTTTCGGGCGAACGTGTGAGACGTACGACACTCGCCAAGCCGATGCCGTCTGTTCGCCGCCCCTTCGGAAACAGCTTCACGATGGAGTAAAAAAGGGCCCCGCCTGCGCGACCGGCAACATGCTGACCGCGGTGGCCCTCTGCTTGCTAGCTGTCGCCGGCGCCTGCTCGGCGGACGGGAGTGTCGGTAAGCCTAACGCCGCGCTGCTGCACAAACACGGCCAGCAGAGCGATGCGTGCGCGCGCGCTTGCGAGCTCTGTCGCGGTTTTCTTTTGCCTCCCCTCCACTATTTGGCATGCCGCTCACGTACCGCAAGGACCTCGTCGATCGGGGGCCATTGTCCGAACGTGTCGTGGCCCGGGCGACCCGCGACGTTCGTCCGAAGCAGAGTGAAACGGAGTGCGCGCGGTTCGACCAGCGGGCGAGACCCGTGGCGGCGCTGGCTCGGCCGCGATCAACACGTGAAGCGGCGCCGCGGTACTCGCGAGTGTCATATGGGACGCTCGTTGCATGGGAAAGCGCTGGTGTATTTAGCCCCGTAGATGCCTGACCTCGAGAGGATTGGCTGCGCACAACTGCCCTTTTATTTGAGCCGACCATGTGATGCGAGGTATAGGCACAGCTGGTAGATAGTATCTATTTTGTTTTTGTTTCGTAATCAGTATGGCTCACCTTTGGCCATGAGGAACCTGTGGCGTTCGACTGCGGTGCGCGACGGATTATCCGGAGTTGCTTATAAAGAGAAAGGGTTTCGATGTAATCTTGTTCTTGAATCCAGCGATCACTTGTCGTGCAGGTGGCTGACCGAGAGAACATCCGTTGAATTAGAAACGCAAAATGAAACACGAATCGACTGGGAGATTGTTTTTAATCATAAGACTAATAATACTACAGCAATCGATAAAAAAGAACAATTCCCGCGTTTGTTAACGGAATTTCACATTCATAATGCAAAACGGTCGGGCTATATGAAACTGCTAAGGCTTCTAGAAGGTGACGTCTACAAAGAAGCTTTAGCACACTCGAAAAAGCAAGTTCCAAACAACATTTCCATTCCAAACACAAGCACGCTATATTGTCTATGCATCTCCGTCTGTAAGTTCGTAGCTATGTGTGTTTGCGAAAAAGGAGTCCTTGACACCGCGGATAGTATATAAGCGACATAGCGTAACGCCGACAACTAGATGACATTAAGAATGAACATAGACCAAGAAATGATACGTTACTTATTTCTGCAGTTGGTAGTTTAATATTGTGGGTCTCATGCTTTCATTCAGCATAAAGGTTGGCGCTAGCAGTGAAAGTGCCTTCAGGATAGTTTTTTTTCCCTTATGGAAATGTTTTGCGGTGTTCCAGCAACCTTATCAACAAAGGTCTCCTATTTAGCTTTGATAATTTTGTATCAATCGTCTGTCTCGACTACTATGTTTGCGATGATTGTACGCTGTACTTCCATTGTACCCCCACTCCAACCCACCTCTTGTTTTTCTTCGAGAATGGTTTCTTAAATGCGTCCGGAGATAGCTGGTGCTCTGCTGTATACCCAATTACCTAACATTTTGTCGCTTGCTAAACGATGGCAAGAACAAAGTAGCGCAATAGCTCGACGAAGACAACTTGAGAAAATGAGAACAAATTTGGGAACGCTTTCTTCTTTCCATACTTCCACACCTTGCGTTTGCGACTGCAATGTTTTGCATGAATAGTGGAAGACACATTTGGAGAAGAGTAAGCATGAGTGCGACAGATTTATCCCTGCAAGCGTATGTTTCTTTCCATCGCCACGTGATGTTTTCGAAAGCGAATAAATCTCAGCAATTGCCTTGAAACATATTTGTAGTAAGACAGTCATCAGTACTAGACTTTTGCTATGGTGAGGCTATCTTTCGTTTTATGAAAATGAACTTACATTAGCGCTAGTGCGCTTGCGTACTTCTTCGAAAGCAATATTCGTTTCTTTTTTACCGGCTTCCTGAGCATCATCTGGGAAAGAAAACGGTGCCCACAGATCACACTGCAGTGCGAAAACTAAGTTGACCAGTCAATCTCCGCAAATAAGAAAGCGGATAATTTCAAACATATTTTGTTAGATAAGACACAACAACAAGAAGGCTGTCGTTGTATTCCTACGCAAAATATTGAAATAAGGTGCCAGACACAAAAGATATCTTGAACGTTATTTAGAACACCCATATTGAACACGTGTGTTATGTCAAGTCGTGTTATGGTCGTCGTTAGCACGGTTTAAATTGGTTGCTCTAAAATAGTTGGGATACGTTTGTAGTATGTGAGAATCCTGCTATGTGCAGTTCTTCCCGCTGGTTAGCTGTAACTGAGGGGTGCTTGACTGTGAGCCACTTGATGACAAGAACGTAAAGCACTAAAATTGCCACGACCACAGAAGGAATAATCAAGACGCAGACCATATCGCATGGAACCTGCTACACACAGCAAAGCGATGAGAGTTTGCGAGCAAAGTATTCCCGGGAAATTTCAGTACAGTATAGAAAGTCCAATACTTCACCTGTAGGTTAGCTGTCGATGGGGTTAGTCATTTTCTTTAACAATCATTCACGCCTAGTTACCGTCGTAGTACGACTAGAAACGAAAGGAAAGAAAAAAAAGAGAGAAAGGAGGAGACTTGCGAAGAGCAATGACGCAGGTTTATCTTGTTTACTTAAGCCACTGCACATAACTTGAAGTCGCGTAGTGGTCGTGTCACGGGATGGCTTATCCTGTTGTCCTCGACAATAGAAAGTACAGCCTTCGTCACATGTGTCGGATCGATTCGCCGCATCAAAACATATCAAATTTGCAAGTCACCTGTTCCACAAAGTGACACACCGTATACCCTCACGAGTATGTCTTGCCTCAAAGAATCTGGTGCAGCTCCTTCCCCGTTATCTTCGAGCGATAACCTCGAATAACCCATACTGCCTGCATGTTTTCTCGCTCTATACGTTATCGCCAGCCTCTAATCACCTACCTAAGCCTGTCTTCTTTTCACAGTAAAGGTCGCACTTGAGTGACGGCAATAAGAATTGGGAGGGTGTCTGCACGGAACTTTTTAGTTATGAGGACTGAGAAAGAAACACGGGGCGTGGGGGGGTTCTCTTTACTTCTCACTCCACGTCCCACACACTTTTTGCGTGGGTTGTCGCCGCTTGGCTCCTCTCCGCCGCCCTTCGCCGGTGGTGGCGCCTCGCTTTTGTCACCGCGGGCGTACGTGCGTGAAGCAGCCCGCACGCGGCGTGAAAGACCTGCATCGATCGCTTCACGGTTCGTGCCATGCGGCCAAAAGTCCCCTCTCCAACCTGTGACTGCCCCGTTGATTTGCTTTTCTCGTTTCCTTTCTGTTTTTCTTTCTAGGCTGCTCGTTACCTCACGTCGTTATTGTACAGCTGCGATAACTCGGATACATTCGTGGGTGTGTCGCGTCGCCATTGTTTTCGGCTAATCTATTTGTTGCGCGCATGGAATTTCGTACAGGCATTAAGTTTCATTTGCCATATAGTGATACAGCTGTGTATTGACTTAGTTATATATAAGGTAAAGGGGACAAGAACGTTGGACAAGCGTTTTTTCAGTGGAAGGCATATTACTTGTCTCGTCATTTTATATTTCTGCCGTTAATTTCTTTGCAAACTAATTGCCATACGGCACTTCGTCGTTTCCCTGATTTCTAGAGACTGATCCTGCCGTCTCTCTTACCCCACTTGTGAGATGCTGCCCGGAGCCTGTACAGAGCCGACATCCTACTAATTTCAGTACACTTGCCGTGTACTTGAAATGGTCTGAGCTCGTGGTGTGAAAAGCTTGGGATCGCACTGTGCAAGCCGACATCTGCTGTGCAGCAGTGTTATAGATGGTTGCTTGCGTTTTATTTTTCTTTCATCTTCTTCGTGCTGAAACTGTCGCTGAAGCACGTGTTCTGAACCCCTACTTGACTACTAGACGCTGGAATCGTTGTCAGCATCTAGCACAGAGTACAACACATCGCCGGAGAAGTGTACTCGCATAATGACACATGACATATAATTGGGCCTCCACAATCGCGACCGCTGACGCATGCGGCTCTGGGAGTCTTGGTCACATTTTGAAGCTGTGTTCTATGAAAGGCACAGCTTGAAATAGGCAGCTTGCAATGCTGGACACGTTTTGCCTGTAATGCAAGCTTTTCCTCACTATTTGTGTTGCTGCGGCGGAGCACGCTTGCGGTCGCCGAGATACTTATTAGGTTTAAAGGGACCCTTAAACGATTTTGACGATTTTCTACAAACGTACTGACTCGTTAGAGTAGGCCCTCCTGATCATTAATTGACGCATCTAAGGGCTCCGCTTAAAGCGTGTAATTTATTATCAAGTTTTAAAAATGCATATCGCTGCCGATCGCAGCACACTGCTCGGCGGAATATTAAGCCGCCCCTATCCATATGACGGAAATCACCCATATGACGTCAGTTGGGCGAGCTATCCGATTGGCTGACCAGGGCACGTGATCGATAATTTTTCCAACTTTACGGTAAACAGATGATGTTTGTAATAGTTGGAATGTTAGTTAATTTGTTTTTATAAAAAGAAAGTAACATAAAGAGAATCCACAAGAACAATTTTTCAGTACACATAAGCACTTCCGGCACACAGCAAGTGTCGTCTGCTTGTGTAATAACGTACTCCGTCTTTGACGAGAGCGCTGCCATCAGTGTCGGTCTGTCTTTTCGTGAGCGCTATGATTCGACTTTATCGCGTTGCGGACTGCAAACGTAGCGACTGGCAATATGTCAAGCTGCGACATCGTGTCCCTCTGCATGCCAGTAGACTAGCGGACTGGCTGCAGCGCATCGCACTGCCGCTATCCGATCGGCGCCAGGATTTGCGCGATTGCGGCCGTCACTTTACAGCGGAAGATTACTAACGCAATAGCGTTTCGCAAATCCAGCATTAGGGTAAACGCAAGCGCAAGGGGACAGGGCTTGGCCGTGTCCCTTGAGTGTCGTTTCATGGGATGAAAAGAAGCGCAAATGTGAATGGTCTGCACGGTGCAGCCACCTGGTGGCATAGAGCTCAACCAGACACAGTAGCAGTAACAAAATGTATTCTTCTTTGCTGCTGGTGTAAATTTTTCGCAGGAGTGTAATCGTTAACACGTTGTCTTTGTAAATGTTTAAAATGTTTTACACTTGGTTAGAGCAATATTAGCTCTTTCTTTCGCTTGTTAAGCTCTGCGCCAACGGGTGGCTGGACCGTGGAGACCGATCTGGCAGCTCACGTACGTCTACGCTAAAGTTCCTTCATCAGCTTGAGTTTATGCCTCCACCGTTGTGTCGAAACGTTCAGCTAGTGTGTTATTACCGCAATACCAGACACGTTCGGCGCTACGACAGAATGCTCGCAATGCACGCTGCTTCGATAGCTCTCGTTTGGGGTCGACGGCAAACGGCTAGCGGAGCTGTTTCGCGCGGGTGGGGGCCGGCTCCAAAACAACCGGAAGTAGACGATGTGACGTCGCATCGTGACGTAGAACCAGTGAAGGCGGAGCTTAGCCGCGATCGCTCGGCGAACGAGTTGAGGAGGAAAAGCATGGCTAGGGAAGAGGGTAACTTGTAATCACTTGTAGCTTCATTAATACGTAACGCTTCACTTAAATTGTGGTGCGAATGTTCTACTTAAGCTGTATCCTACGCGTCTACAAAATTTGTCCGAACCGTTTCAGGGGCCCTTTAATTTCAAGTGGGCACGACCTTTATGCGCGCAAAGATCTTGCATGACTATAATGCACATGCGCTGGATGTAAAGAACCTTATCGCGTCTCTCCCGTCCGCACGTAAAGTGTGTGCGTTTGCGTTGCACGTCCTACACACGTGAGAGGCTCTATTCGCAACTCTCGCGAGAAAGGCTCAGTCTTATTCGTCAAGAGAATGTATAATTTCTCCCACAAGAGCACTGAGAGCAAACAAGGACACAGGGAACATTGCGAGCGATTTTGTAGCTCAAAACCTTGCGGCGACCGCACCTTAAGGTAGTACAAAAGCGCAGTTCGCGTATTCAACAATAAAACGTGGCTCTGACTCCAGCTCGTTCTTTTTTTATAAATAAATTTGCTTGAGGTGGGGTTCACGTCTACAGAGAGAGGGCGCAAGTAGGCATGCGAAAGCAATCACCGTATATTCTTGCGTACGCGAAAAATATAAGCGTTTCGAGCGAGCGGCGCGTAACGGGTACAGGAGTTTCACTTTGTCGTGCGCAATGCTTCCTCGCGTGTGAAACTAAAATTCTCTATTGGCGCTTGCTCAAGGAACTATTCCTTTTTTCAGCATGTATCTCCACTAAAGCGTGTAAAATATTTCGACCTATTGTCTAACCAGTTAATCATCCAGGTTCTTTTTATTAGTTTTTCGTAACAGATTGGCAATATGCTATCTTTATAATAGTTCTCAAGAATTTTAATAATATTTACGAATAATGCATACACCTTGGAGCTGGGACTTCCAGCTTGTCGACAAGCTGACTGCTTTCCGGGAAGCTGACTGCTTTCCGGGTCGGTCAGCAAATGAGCGAAGAACGGCTTCTACCATGAAACACATTAACACCTAGGGATAAGCAAAAAAGCAATGTACATCAGTGTCCTATAAGACAAATTTCACAGTACCTGTAATTTAAAATTTTGCCAAGCATTGGTTCTACCCAAGCAGCACGTATATTGGTTATACGGAAGAAATATATGTCTTTTTCCCATCAACTGTTTATTCACGTACGCAGAGTTGTACAATCAAAGAGGAACCTAATCAAACTTTAAAAAAAAAATGCCTTGACAGTACTTCGCAAAACATGTATGCTAGATGATAAGTTAAAGAGACTGCAGTTTGCTTGATCAAATTCGCTCTCCTTCTAAATTTTGATCTGCTTGGGCCAAATAGTAATGGACAGGCATAATGACTCTGTGTTAAGGGCATAACAGATATCTCGGATTTCCTTTCGTGATATGTTAGTAATTGTAAGTATGATGTCTGAAGCTTTGCGAGTGTTTAACGAGCACAGAAAAGAAAGAAAGCTAAAAACATATATGCCACAGCAGATGTGAAAGCGACAACCTGATGAAATTCCATAAAAATCTCTCATTTGATATTTGGTTTGAAAGACAGTTCGAGTAAGTTGGTTATATCAAGACTATCTAAAACAACTTGGATATCACTTAAAAATAACCTTCTCGTATTAGCATTAGCATAGATATTGATTTCTCTTTAGATTATTTCAAAAATTAATATTCCAACAGCCTCTACGCCGCACAAAACGATAATTAACGCTTTGACATTTATGCTGCAAAATGCATTACGCCTTCAAACCATGGAACTACCGCTGAAGCAAAGGGCTGTTAAACAATCGGCTTCTTTTGTTTCCTTTTTTTTTGTGCATATATACCAGCTCACACTGGTTCCTCTGAATGGCCCTGTTTTGGAATGTTGAAAATTAGGACTCGAGCTTTCCAAGCGGTAATTGGTGATACTAAATTTGTCTTCAAGAGAAGGAGCAAGAAACAAGAAAAAGAAAGGAAGCGAGCGAAAAGAGGTTCCGTTTCAACAACGAGATCAAAGAACACGCTGGAAGATTGCCTGACGGGTGGCGCAGACTTTGTCGAAGCAGGTAACGTGGTCACCCATAAAATTGAATAGGATCATGAAAATGAAGGAGCGGTATGAGGGGAAGGAAACGGAAGAGGCAAAGAGAGATACAAAGAGAAAGAGTGGTGCAGGATAAAGTTTACGACTTGGTTTAGAGCAGAGAAAAACAAAATCGCTCTCTGAAAGGAACGAAAGGACGCAAGAAACAGAGAGGGATTAAAGAACTGTCTGTGTGAACCTGCGCACAAAAGCAGCGTTGAGAAATGGAATGCTCCTAAATATTTAATCAACAGCGTTAAAGAGAATGAAACTAGATCATAATTTGTTTCCGTAACTTCCAAGAGAGGCAAGCGACTGTAGTAATCACATTCATGCTCACATACTCACATAAATTTGAGATTTAAATACTGTTTTTCGAGAGTATTTACTTATATGGCATGCAAGATGGCACAGCGGCGTTATCGCGGTCGCTGTAATGACAAAATCAAATCAAATTATGAGTTTTTACGTGCTATAACAACGACATGATTTTGATGCACGCCGTAGTGAGAGAATCCGGTAATTTAGACCACCTGGGGTTTCTTTAACGTGCGCCTAAAGTACACGGGTGTTTTCGCATTTCGCCCCCATCGGAATGCGCCCGCCGTGGCCGGGATTCGATCCCGCGACCTCGTGGTTCTATAGCAGCTCAACACCATAGCCACTAAGCAATCACGGCGGGAAGCTGTGGTGGTAGTGGCGAAGGTTGACAAAACCCATCAACACACTAATAATTAATTATTTAAATTCTGCGGTTGTACGTGCCGAAACCACGATATCACTATAAATGAGGTACGCCCGTAGTGGTGTATTCATTTTGACCACCCGAGGTTCATTAACGTGCCCCCAATGCACAACACACGAGTGGTTTTGCTGTCCACCCTCATAGGAATACAGCCGCCGCGGCCGGGCTCAAATCCATGACATCAAGCTCAGCAGCGTAACGGCGTAACCACTGGGCTACTGTGGTCAGGTCTCTGCACTAAATATAGAGAGCGTATTACCTAAAATACAAGAATGAATTTTCTCCTAGCGTGGTTTATTCGGAGAAACTATCTGGATCCATGTTTATACACATGAAAGCGAAATGACAACAGGTACCATAGTCTAATCGTTATGGGCGCATCTGACGCGAAAACGTACTGAAACGTGAGCGGACAAAGTCAGTGAACAGTGATAACTGCGCTGCATTAGAAACCATGGAACAGATTTTGATGCAATGTCCAGCTTACAGAAACTTCATTACTATGACTTTCCAAGAAACCCCTAAAGACAGCAAACATACTAGACCCTGTGCGTTCTCCTTCAAAAGCAACGTCACGCCTTAAAATTAAATGTTATTCCCACATTCCTTCAATAAATTGGCTTAATTGACAAACTCTAGTAGCGAAGGCCCTGGCTTTGTACTTACGCCAATCAGGTTTGGTATGCATTATTTGAACTTTTATTAATCATCCTGGCTTGATTTGTTTATTTCCTTCTTTTTTGCTTTTGGCATTCTCCTGTATAATGCCATCTGAAACTCCACATCTGAAGTAGCAAGCCCTTCATATACCGGGGATGACATCCTCCATTTACATTCAGCTTTTTCTCTCTCGCCGTCTCTCTCAATGTCTTTCTCACGAGTATACGTCACTGTCACATATTTGAATGCGTTAGCATCTTTTGGGTACTTCACCCACTCCCCAGGAACTATATTTGTTTGCCTGCACCTATGTTAGTGTCAAGCCGTCTTTCCGCCTACCTGGGTCACTGGGTATCGCGTAGTCGAATGGTTAGCACATCAGGCTCGGAGCCAACTGTTTGATCAACTTGCGTCACTGACTATGTGCCAGTATGACATACGCGCCTCTCTTCAGCGAAGCTCTTTCACGACGACATGGGTCACAATAGAAGCGGGACTGAGTAGGCACCGCTGCTCGAAGAAACTCTTAGACGCCTACTTGGCAGCACTGGGTATGCGCAACTGGGTCTGTGCTAGTCTTCAATTAACCTCTTCGATTTCAACTTGCGTAACTAGGCATGTGCCACTAGGAATGTTCCGCTCTACAATGACGAAAAAGATCCCTCAAATCTATCCGGTGCCGATCGGAAACGACCCAAAGGTTCCTCAAGGACAGCAACCCGGTGCTGTAGCAAGCTGAGCCCCACGTGCACTGGGCATATGTGCCGCCTTTCAATTAACATCTTTCATGCCAAAGCTTTAGCGAGCTGCGCCACGAATGTAGTGGTTATGTGCCACTTTTCAATGAACCTCTCGCCAGCTTGGGTTGCTGAGTAATGACGCGGTTCGTGGGTTTCGGCAAGCGAGGGAACAATTGTCAGGCGCTCGCAGGCGCCGGCGTTCCACGCTTCTCGACTAGGAGGCCACGCGCGCGCATCTCGGCAGTGCCGCACTGATAAAACAGCTGATTGAAGAGCGGCAAATAATTACGCTAGCATTCTTAGGTTACTTTCCGGGGTGCTATATAACGATGCGCCTTTGTGTCTAACCGTACTCCCGCGAACCTGGGTCACTGTGAAGTCACTGTGAACTCCATGGTCGAATGGCGAGAACATTTGGCTGCTGTACTGATGGAACGGGGTTGGAAACCAATCATCCGTCCAAATATGGTCACTGAGTACATGGCAATGCGTGCATACGTGCCGCTCTTAAACGAAGCCCTTTCTTTCTTTCCTTCTTTTTTTCAGCACAGTTCTCGCCTTTGACGATTGTAGATGCGGGGCTGAGTACTGTTACGGCTGCCACCAGTTGTTACGAGCTGGTACCAGTTGCTACGGGACGGGGTTTCGGCTATCTTTAACAGCGTCAGCTTGGAGCGTGAACCAGACTGACCATCGGAGAGGACCCGGCAGGGCAGGCGGGGTTATGTAAAAACAAATAACAGAACTTTAATACATCGTTACGTGTGAGCGGTTCACTCCAAGACAAGAAGTACAGAAACGTTCGGCGTACGTGTTCCTGCACGCAAGGGCAGAGAAGACCTGTACGTGGCAGCTAGCTGGTCTTCTCACACCCTGCACCATCCGGGCGACCTCATTCTCTCTTGCCACCTGCTAGAGGGCCTTGTCAACACGCTGGTCAGCCCACACAGAGGAATGGGGAGAAAAACCCCTCACTGGTGTGGAGGCAGGGAGCGTAGGTCACGTCGGGTCAATACACTGGTCAACCCACACACAGGAATTCTGAGAGAAACCACTCTTTGGCGTAGACAGGGTAAACGTAGGGCAAAGGAAAGTGGGATTTGCACTAGTGCATAATCCCGTTGCGCACACCCGACGGACAACTCTTTTCATGCTGACGAGCGTGACGATTAGGCACGTAGAATCTCAGGCGCTTAGCATCCGTTCCATTCATCGCTGCGCACAGTGAACCATAACAGTACGTACCGCTGTCCGAAGAAATTATTTGATGCTCACTTGGAGCACCGAGTATGTGTCACTTAGTGTCTGCTGGTCTTCAGTCAACCTCTTTAATGCCTGCTTGGGGTCACTGGGTGTGTGGCAATAGATGTGGGCCATTCTACCGTGGCAAGAAGATATCCTTCGAGTTTATTCGATGCTGGCTGGAATCGTAGCCGCGTCACACGGGTTCCTCAAGGACAGCAACCAGATGCTTCAGCAGGCTGCGCCACAAAGACACTGCGTGTGTGGCGCTCTTCAACGAAGCCCTCGCCAATTTTGCTCACTGTGTACGTGACAGAGGGTGCGCGGCAAGAAACGAGCAAATATTCTCACCGTTCGCCCGTACGGCTCGCTATGCACTTCGGACGCCACCCCAGGCTTGACGACGTCGGCGCTAGATGGCGCCGAGTGTTCGTGGGGAAGCGCTAAAGACGAGTCCTCGCTGCAGTACACGCCTTGTACATAACTCCTTTCGACGGGGGAAATAGGTTGTGTCGCTATGTTGATTCAATGCTAACGCATTACCGTCGACAGTCATCATGAAATGGGTTCTGCCGCAGTTTTTTTCCTTTATATTTTTCCCCACCATCCCCGTTCTAAAGCATTTCTTCCTTCGAACCCGTTCTCCACACAGAGTAGCATTTAGGCGGCTGCCTGCATAATGGCAGGATTCCCTTCATTTTATTAAAGAGCTTTCTCTCTCTCTCTCTCTCTCTCTCTGAGTGGACGAAGAGTGCCCAGAACAAGAACACCTCGGTCTGTTGTGGGCGCACTCTGGGCGGGCGACACCGATCGTTAAGTCGAAGCGATAATACTGCTTAAATAATGGAAATCAGCCACCTATGCTCGCGCAGCGCCGGTGTGTGAATTCCTTCTAGCAAACAGCGCCCCAGGGGGCATACAGGTCAGCGACGGGCGCTTCGTGAGTGCGAACAAGCTGCGTCCTTCGTCCACTCACGTTTGTTGACGTGTTTTCGAAATCCTGACAACACAGCTCTGGGGCGTCCAGCGAGCCGAGGAAGCCGCTTCGAGACAAGGTCTCGGAACCGCGTCCGCGGCGAGTGCCCAGACCCACTAAAAAGACGCCGGACTCGAATCTCATTGATTTGAAAATAAAGTTTACGCCCTCTCTCTCGAAATGCATAGTGGAGCCATCGTTTGCGAAGTATGCTTTTAAAGGAAGGAATGCAGCATTTGAGGTATTGGGATAACAGGGCAGTTTCAAGAATTGTAAAAATGAAGAAAACAAAGAATTAGGAAAGGACTACCTTTCGTACATAGCATTACGAAAGCCACCGAACGGCAAGAGATAAAGGAACATCAACGATGACGACGACGACACAAAATAATTTTAAAATAGAACAAACAACAAAAGAATAGCCGATAACGCTCAAGACGTTTTTTTTAGCTTTTTAATGGTGTTATATAAGCACACCATCAATCAAAATTGTTAGGTAATAATGATAAGTTCTCAAGTTTTACAGAGCAAGCGAAACGAGAAGTAATGCAGCAGCGTCGTAAATCAGTTTTTCCGCCATTTGATATATCCTCCCTCTGTGCATGCAATCGGTGGTGTGAAATTTGCTCTAGCACATTACATAGATAATGCATTGGCCTTGGCATATCTGATTATGCATTCACTCTTGTCTCACGGATAAGTCGTTTTGAATCTGTACAAAATCTGAACAGTTACGCTTGTGGCCTCATCTATACAAAATGTAGATTTTTAGCTCAATTTCTTAACGCTTCATTAGCGGTTGTACCATGGACGACAACAGGTGTGCGCGGTTTCTCCTTTAGGAGACAACTGATAGCTCCGCGTTTCCTTCACTTTTTGGGGTTTGTAGACGTTTACACGATTGATAATAACGATCTGTACAAAGCCAATGCTTTGAACTATTACTAGTGGCTGATAAGAAACAGGCCCAAACAGACTTGAAAAAAAGAAGAGACATACAGAAGAGAATTGCTTGGATAAGGCGTATTGAACAGGTCGTGTTAATGTAGTGGCTTTGGCATTGCGCTGCTAAGCATGAGGGTGCGGGTTCAAAATCTCAGCGTCAGCGGCAGCGTTTTCGTGGGCCCGACCCTTACAATTTTTCATAGAAAGTTTATAGACAGTCTATAGAGATTTGTCGATGAAATCTACAGACTGTCTATAGACATTTATTTAGACTAGTCCATGACAGTCTATAGACTTATGACCATACACTTTTAATGGACTAGTCTATAAAGGTTCTGGTTCTATAGGCTGTCTATAGACTGTCTATAGAATAATGAAAATTCACGCTTGTAGACAATTGTCTGCAGAATATCTATAGACAAAAATGTATAGGCTTATACATTTCTACTTTTGTAGACTGAAGTCTATGGAATGTCTATAGACTATCTATAGACTATTCCTATAGACGGGTCTATAGAGAGTCTATGGACTTATGGCCCTACACTTCTTGTAGACCAGTCTATAAAATGTCTGAGTCTATAGAAACGCTATAGACTGTCTATAGATTAATGAAAATTCACGTTTGTATTCGAATGTCTGCAGAATGTCTGCAGACAAAAGTGTATAGTGTTATACAGTTATAATTTTGCAGACTCGCAACATTTATCTACAAAAGTTAATTTTCATTCATCTATAGACAGTCTATAGAATCTCTACAGACTCACACATTTTATAGACTAGTCTACAAAAATTGTAAGGCCATAAGTGCATAGACTGTACGTAGACATTTACTGCTGATCAGTCTATAGCTAATCCGTTGACTTTAGCTTTACACTATTTGCCAATTAGTGTCGATAGAGGGTGTCCCAGCTAACATAAATTCAGTGAAGCTGTTCAATGAAGAATAATGTAAAGAAAAAGACTGTGCAGCAAGGTCCGAATTTAAGACTATGGTGGACAGCTGTCATAGATATGACCTGTAGGTCTTTTTATATCATATCTTGCACCGTGTTCTTTAAAATCTTATTTTCATTGACCAGCTTGGCTAAAATAGCTGGGATCGGCATCCTATATACCAGCTATATAAACCACATTTTGCCAACTATGTTTCGATTATATATAAAGTCTTGCTGCTGAGGTTGTTAATAAGCAGTCTATTGGAAATGTCTGTAAAAAGGTACCTCATCCGGCATGCATATGTGAACATATCCAAGGAACTGTATATAGAAAATCATACGTGCGGATGGAAGCAGTCGAAAAATCTCCAATGCATACAGTCGTGAATCTTTATGTAAAACTGCATGAGCATTAATGCACGAGCACATTTTAGAAATATTACAGTTGCATGCAATGCATCCGCTTTAACGAAATCTGATAGCTATCTGCTATCTACAAGTTTACATTTTTCTTCACATATGGCGGCAAAAAATTTGAATGTATATTATGTATGTTCACGTGTTGCTTCTCATCTGCACTTATGCATTGCGATCAAGAGCTTCATAATGCTCCTGAACTAGGTGCACTCTCATATGTTGCATAAACATTAAAAAAATTGAAGCAATTCCACTAGTGCTGAATCATGCAGTGCAAGAGAGAAAACAAGTGCACCGATATTGCATTAACTCTTTTTTATTGCGCGATATATTAATTTTCTTAAAATGCAGGTCCTACGATGTGGTCGAAAGAGACTATTTACAGATTTACAGACTTCTTCCCCTTGGCAAGCTAGGTCGCCAGGCCTTCCATGACCTTCGTGTCATATGTTCCAAAGATGCTGCAAGTGTATGCTGCAAATAAGCAGATGCAACAATGTGAGGCAGGAATAACAATTGTGTATTCTTTGTGTGCTCATTACGCAGCTTAATATATATACTCAAACCACTTAAGTCAATACACAATGCGGTTTAACTATGACTAACGGCTGCTTGTGAATACAATTAAGTACTATTGTGCAATGTTTCATTTTATGGCATGATGAACAATTAGAAAGTCCCAACTGCTACTGGTGCTGCAGCAACAGTATGTTGCTTTTGAGACAAATTAATATACGAGACATTTGTAATTATCCCCAAATTATCTCTATATCAATTGCTGAAACAAGGTTACTCAGTTGCACTGTCTAGGTATTTTTCGGCTCGTAATTAAACATGCCCGCGCAGAGTGATATGCTCAGAAGAGCGACTGCATTATTGACAGTATCATGCCAAACATTGCAATTTATTTTCCTTACTACACATTTAAATGCCATTCTCATACTCTTAAATCAATGCAAAATTGGCCATAACTTCCACAGAAGGCATATGAATTGATTGTATTGATATAGTCCCGTCTTAGTTTCTTATAGATAATGAGGCTTCTTGGGCATGATGTTAGGTATGTCACATGAGCACCCGAAATACCACACGAGCACTTTCTGTGCCATGACACGACAGATCGACTTCCTGGAAAAAAGAACTGAAACTATAGTTCGAATGAACGCTATCACAGTAAATTATTTAAGGTGCTCTCAAACATGTGTAATTTTGCTAGGGTATCGAGGTTCAGGACTTTTGGTAAACGCAAAAAAAAATCAGTAAGAAATGACATGTCAGTGTGCTTCACTTCCATTATTTTATAATAAATGGGACCAGTTTGTCTAATGTTTCTGTGACGTTAAACGTTTTAAAAATATGTTTGATAGAGAGATTCTCTGTAAACCTTGTATGGCATATAACAAGACAGCATACCTATGTTGACATTTTCAAATTCCCCGATCTTCTCCCTAGTCTTCCCTGGCTGTTTTCATGGAAAATTCCCTGGCAATCTATGACACCCGTGGCTTAAATTCAATAGAAAAATATTGTGGTTTAATGCTTGCCAACTACTGCCAGTGCATATTTTTTTGATAAACGAATAGCACGTCAGTCACTTGACATGCAGTATCAGATTCAACTGAATTGAATCCCCTGTTTAATAAAGCTGACGAGGGCTTGGGCAAGTTCGTAATTCATGCCAACACGAGCACAGCACAGAAGACAAAGGCACAGAGAGACACACGCGTAAAGCAGATGCAACAATGTGAGGGAAAACTATTCAATGTGTTATTTTTATGGTTCATTAGCAGCTTTATATATAATTTGCTCTCATCACTTATGTCTCTTGTTAACTTGGTTTACCTCTGACTAAAGACTACATGCCAATACGAATCAGTACAATTGTAATGTTTTATTATGTTACAGTATGATGAGCAGTTAGACAACCGTACTGGTCGCCGGTGCCAGCAACGGTACGTTTCGTTTCAAGACAGGTTCATGTGACACACAGTGTACTTATGAAAATAAAATAAATGCAAGATTTTCAAACGATTCCTCTAATAATAATTGCTGAAACAAAGATACCTGGCTGGACTGTGCACATTTTTCAGGTGTTAATGCAATATCCCCATGCCGAACGAACATGCTCAGCATGGTGCCTGCAGTTTTGAACAATCACGTTAAGAATTGCAATTTATTTCCGCTTAGAACAGTCTGCAATGTCTCTTTTCTCATACTTCGATATGAATGCATTTGCCACACTTTCAGTAGAATGCACATGGATGGGGGCGTATTGATAAGGTTACTTATCAACTAAAACATGTTACGATCTCTTAGGTGTGATGATAAGGGCAGGACAAGCGTAATGTCCACTAAATTATTTGAATAATCTGCGCGTTATCTACAAAGAACAGGCCACCAAATGGTTAATCTGGCTCTTTTATCTTTTGTACAGCGCGTGTAGTATACAGTCTGTCCAAGACGACGGTACTAAATGCAACAGTAATGAAAACCGGAACAGTTATTGCGCACGACAAGGGCTTCATACCATGCACGATTGCCGAAATGCGAATCTGCGTCTGCAGCTGCCTAGCGATTAACAGCACGTAAACTGCATAACGCCAAAGTATCGAAAGGCATTTACCGCTTTTCAAATAGCCCGAAAAATAGCTTCTGCCACTAAACTGTTCATAAAGGAGACCCGAAAAAGAAAAAAAAATCTTCCAACTATCGTCAAACCTAACGCCTTCAGTTTGAAACGTGTAAAGATGCTTCCCCGAGCGGCTAATTTATTGTTCGCTAATTTGCTCGGCTAAGTTGCGAAGCTGCGAGTGACTGAGCTTATCGCAGGTTCACTCTCCGATAGCTTTTATGGTTGCATATGTTTAGGTTGGATGAATATAACTATATGAATGAACATATCCATGAATTTAACCGTTTCGTGTTGTCCCTTTCAAATTGAACTGTGGGGTTTTATGTGCCAAAACCACTTTATGATTATGAGGCACGCCATAGTGGAGGACTCCGGAAATTTCGGCCACCTAATGTTCTTTAACGTGCACCTAAATCTAAGCACACTGGTGTCTTCGCATTTCGCCCCCATCGAATTGCGGCCGCCGTGGCCGGGATGCAATCCCGCGACCTTGTGCTCAACAGCCTACCACCATAGCCACTGAGCAACCACGGCGCGTAGCGCGTTATCATGTAAACGACAAACCGACATTATGCCCGAGTCGTCTATACGCTACTTGCAGCCAGTTCGCGCTACGATATGCGCTCACCTAATCATGAGCTATTGACGGAAAACATCTTTGCTAAAACTTACCGTTCAGTGTAGTTGACGTGTGATGCCGCAAAGAAGACACGCGTTCACAGACACCAAGGTACAGACAGCGCACACCGCTGCAACAAGCGTTCGTACAAGCGTTTACTTGCCTGGCGCACTGTTTGGGAATTCAAATTGACGCGGACAGATGGCGCACCACCGTTGCTGCCATTGCGCATGCGCATGCGCAGGCGCTCAGGGGCCCGAAGGTGTGTGCGCGCGCGGAGAATTCAGAGCGCCTTTTCCTTCTTAATATTTTTGTTTGTCTCTTTCTGTGTCTCTGCGCGCCACGCGCGCGAAACGAGTTGCTTTTCTTTTCCATTTTTCACTTTTTTTTCATGGATGAAGGAAATTTGCTGGCACGTTGTATTACAAACGCTGTGGGATATCGTATAGAACTAGAACGCACACTTGGATGAATACGCTGTTTGTAAAGGCCGTCACAGGGCCCGTCAGGCGCTTGCCTGATCGCAAACGACGATGAGTAATACAGTGCATTTCTAGCATATCTTCCAGCGTACCGCCAAATGGCATACCCGCACATATGTTTGTGCAAATTTTCTGTTCCGATGATAGGTCAAAGCAATCAGTACAGCAATGGCGTACGCATATGCGTGGCCGCGTAGGGATACCGCCTGCGAAATAGGGGGGGGGGGGGGGGGGGGGGAGGGGAGGCTCAGAGGATTTCGCACATATTTTAAGTGAATGGGAAATTTTGATCAGTTTAAAGAGCAGGATATCAGTAAATGAAAAACCATTCGATGTTAGTGATGAAGTCAAGATATGAGGACAACTTGAAAAGCATCACAGAATCGGACGACACACAACGCGCATACCACATGCGCGACATCGGTTCATCGCACGCTCACAAAGTCTGCATTGTCAGCTACAAACATTACGAGTCTCTGTGCTGTTAGTTTGATGCCTGTTTGGAATCCGCTTGTAGTTGGCGTTCATATATCGACTATGACGACTGTGTCAGCGTTTTGTTTTCTTTGTTTTACTGCCGCAAACGTCATGCTATGACAACTGTGAAGACTCTCTCGGGATTGCCGAGAGCGACTACGTAGATCATATCATGTGGTCAGCAAATGCGCAGGTATACGCTATGTGTATACTAAAGTCTATAAATAGGCTCTACAGCAATCTCAGCAGTATACAATTTCGGTGGCTTATATCCAACGTAGCTTCGTGTTATCCACCCGTACCTGCGCTTGGTTACAGTGCACTCGGGTTGGGCCAAGATTAGCGACTTTTGTCTGTAGTTCATCTATAGACGACATGTAAACCTGAAGCAATAAGACTTTTACAGTATCGACTGTTTTGTAGTTCATCTGACGCGTTAGCAAGATCGCTATACGGGCTGCTCGCTCAAGTTAACATCACGTTTTGTGACGTCCAATCCTATGGCCTTCATCGACGGTGATATAGGAAACTGGAGAATAATTCGAATTGCAGAGAAGTATACAGGGTGTTTCACTTAATTTGAGCCAAACATTAACATATGCAAGTGCTACGTAGCTGGAGAGAACCTAGGTAATTCTGTTTGCCTTCGCTTGGAGATAGATTATTTTTTTTGCCTTCCTTCTGATTAGGTAATTAGTCTTCATTGATCAACTTCTCAATTACTATAATTAGATTAAAAGTCTCAATGAGAATATTCTAGAGCAACATGAGAAACTCCCGATACAGTTTTCGGTTGCTGAACACGTGCTCCATAAAAGCTTTTCCGAGCGTGAAAGAAGCCCGCGAATACAGGCAATGTGCCTCGAGCGGGCAGTCGCGTAGCAGTACACACACACACACACACACACACACACACACACACACACACACACACACACACACACACACACACACACACACACATATATATATATATATATATATATATATATATATATATATATATATATATATATATATATATATATATATATATATACGAGAAGAAAGGGGGTTAACCGAGGGGCCCGATTTGTTTTAGTCATATCATGAGGAGCCAACAAACACTGACACCAAGGACAACATAGGGGCAATTAAGAACAAGTAATTTTCTCTATGTTGTTTTTGGTGTCTGTGTTTGTTGGCTTCTCATGATACACACATATATATGTATATATATATATATATATATATATATATATATATATATATATATATATATATATATATATATATATATATATATATATATATATATATATGTGTATATATATATATATATATATATATATATATATATATATATATATATATATATATATATATATATATATATATGTGTGTGTGTGTGTGTGTGTGTGTGTGTGTGAAGAAATACGTAGACTGGGAATAGACAAAAATAATAAACACCTTATCGACTCTCGTCTATAGACAGTCTAAAGACCAAGAACGAACAAAAGTAAATAGAGGCTGTATTGCCTTTTGTCTACCGGTAGTATATAGAGCGAAGATAGACAAAAAGAAAGAAACATCCTGTGGACTTTTTTCTATAGACCTTCTATAGAATGGGAGTTGACAAAATGAAATAGAAACCTTATCGACTTTCGTCTATGGGCAGTCTATAGACTTTGTATCAAAAAAGACCATATCTGTACAAAGGCAAGGTCGTCTATAAGAAGTCTATAGACCTTCTATAGACAGTCTAAATTCATTTTTGTAAGGGCGAAATGCAAAAATGCCCTTTTCCCGTGCATGGTGTGCCCGTTAAAGAATTTCGAGTGGACAAAATTAATTCCGGAGTCCCCCACTACGGCGTGTCGCGTAATGATATCGTGGTTTTGGCTCGTGAAACCCCAGAAAAAAGAAATAATAAGGGATATTGAAAACGTCGTTCTATTTCTGAGCTCGACAATTTCGTGTTTCTTATTCAGTCCGATGTTCTCCAATAAAGCGCGCGAACTAAGATTCATGAAATACGCTGTGCCGTTGGGGATGGAGGGCGAAGTGCGCTGCAAGTTGTTCGTCGATCCAATAATTCGCGGACTGTCGGGGATTACGTAGTTTATCCGGCGCAGGATGTATTAGGACGGAATACGGGAAGGTGTGATGCGCACCGAGCGGCGTAAACAAAACGTGAACCTCGTCTCAAACGAAATAATCTCTTCTGGCCCTAAATTCATTTTTCTGCAACTCGGTACATGATTGTTTTCGAACTTGTTTATATAATGGCACGATTATAGCGTTTGTATCTTTGCCAGCAGATGTTCTCGTTTAGTTTAACGGCTTGTGTTAAAAAAAAAAAAAAACTTCGCAATATTCCTGCATTGTAGGAAAAGCCTCCTGTTGATCCTCAGTTCGCCACGTTAATATCTGGTGGTCATACAATATCCGCAACTAAAGTTCATGCCAGTATGAGATATCCAACTGGTTGTTCTGAGCTTCTACCAGTGGGCGCGCAATGTATCGAACGATTGTTTTCTTTTTTTGGGCTTATACAGAACATGAAATACGTTTCTTTTTGTTTGAGGTTCCATTTTGTTAAAAAAAGGAAAAAAGGTCACAATCCCATTGTCGCATTCACTTACTTGTTGCTCTTCGAAGTGCTATATTCTCGTTAACTTTTATCTGTTCCTATTTTCTCGATTCAGACATGATCGGCATCTGAACAAATGTGAATGAGACTTGTCTGTATGTGAGCAAGCTCAATAACGCTCAATAACTCGCTTAACCTGAACGGCCTTCGCATTTACATTATTCACCCTCCGTAAAGTTAGTATATTTTCGAACAATCCTTGGGAAGTAAAATTGATTTGACGAAGGCAGGCGCCTCGGACGGAATATGCGAAATTGGCTCGGTGGATATCTTGTTTCACCGAGAAGCGGTGCGCCGTGGAATCTTCGTGATTACACTCCTTTCAGCTATACCGCCCAGCGTTTCGCTTCAGGTTTCCTCCTTTCCCCCCGCCCTCTTTATCCTCCCACGGCGTCGCATGTACACCGCCAATGGAACCAAAGTTTTTACGAAAGCCTTGTCTTCGATTCTCGCTCTGTTTAGAATTGCACTTACCGTCTTTGTTTATTTTTCTTTCCGCTAATTCATGTGCTTTCGGTGCAGCAGCCCGAGTTAGGAAGTGTGGGCAGAGAGCGGCGAGCCTCGGAAACGGAAAAACAGAGGCCGCTCTCGTAATCTCTCTACAATGCTTTGTATGTACGTTGTCTACGGCACGTGGCCATGCGTTTCTTTTTTCTTTTTTCTCCCGCTAGAAGTCACTTTGTTGTACTTTGATGATTCACGGATCGTTCTTCGGACCCTGGGCACATATATTTTATGAAGGAGTTCGAGGGCTAGGGCGGCTCATTGGCACAATCGGGATGGTAAACTTATTACGAGCGAAAGCCGTCGACCAAAGCCATACAATCCTCGCGAATGAAAGGCTCTCTGTATTCAGCTACAAACACGTTGTACGCCGAGAATTACAAATAAAGAAGTTTTAGAAAGTGACCGACGTGCGAGTCTGAAATTTATGTTGTTGGGCGGCAGGATGAGACTCGGACAAAGGAAAGCGTTTTCTGTCGAATGAAGGTTATAATCCGCTCCATCAGACTGTTCTACGCAGTACTTTTGATTACTCGCAATGTATTCTGCATAAGCCTTATGCAAATGTCAATAGACAAATAGCGCGTTACTTCTTATCGCCCCTTCTTCTTTCCATGCGTTGTCTTGTCTTTCGGGCCGCCGGGTAAAGACTTCAATAATGTGGCATTGAATTCAAAGGCCTCTCAGCAGAAGACACAGAGTGCTAAGTCAGGCGATACTGTCAGCATAATTTGGGTGTAAACTCAGGCTGGTTGTTAACAATCCGGTTTGGTTTGGTTTGGTCTGACTCTGCTGGTGGCGGGGAATATCCACTGCGGGCGACTGAACAAGAGTCAGATAGAATTATTTATAAAAAAAAACATTTTGTTCTAATTAAGAAACAACACAAACGTGTAGCAAACAATCATGTACATGCAAAGTAACAATGCATTAAGGATTTAGCAGAACATATCGTCTTGAAACAGGTGTAAATTTCTCAACGACTGAGCTTAGGTCCCTTGATAAAGTCTTGCGGCTTTCAGGCTGAGCAAGCACCCGCATGACAGTGCTCAAGGGTGAAGGATAACAGACAAATAGTATGTATTTATCTATTTATTTGTCTATTTGTTCATTTATTTGTTTGTTCCTTTATTTAGCTATTTATTTATTTGTTATACTACCCTCAAGGCCCAGAGGATGTTACAGAGGACGTGGTTTACATGATCACTGTAATGGTAATGAATAGGAAAGTCAAGCGCCATTACTACTGAAAAAAACACCGCATTCCGCATAAATCCCATGTCCAATAATATCATATATTTTTTTATGGCGTTTTACGTGCCAAGACCACTTTCTGATTATGAGGCACGCCGTAGCGGAGGACTCCGGAAAATTCGACCACCTGGGGTTCTTTAACATGCACCTAAATCTAAGTACACGGTTGTTGTGTTTTTCGTATTTCTCCCCCATCGAAATGCGGCCGCCATGGCCAATAATATCATATTACAAATGGGAAAACATGTTTTTCTACAAGATCCTATACGTTTCATATTGGGTTATTCGGTTAGGTAGCTACGGGCATCTGTTTTCTTTTTTTTTTTCGAAGGGATCTAATTGGAAAAGAGTTTCATGATGGCAGTCTTGAATGACTCGTTCTCTTCTGTGGCAACAACAAATGGGCGGGGGGGGGGGGGAGATGATTCCACTCTTTGATGGTTTTTGTCAAGAAGGAATATAAGAAAAGATTAGTCCGACGTAGAAGAAGGGTCACATTGCGGGGGGTGGTCCACGCACGATGACTACTAATACGATGGTTATGAAATGAATTCATGTCGCAGGAGGATTTGGTTGCGAAAGGAAACCTTTTCAGAAAGGACGAAAGTGATTTTTTTCTTCGTATTGCCAGGTCTGGAAAGCCGAGGGAAGATGTCATTAAAGTGAGATTCGAAGTTTGATTTTAATCCGCGACAACAAATCGTGCCGATCAGTTTTAGACGGATTCTAAAACATCAATTAAGGAGTTTTAGGGAAGATCACATATTGCTGCAGCATATTCTAGCTTTGGGCGAAATTCTGTTTGGCATAGCAATAGTTTTAGACATGCAGGGTTTTGATTAATGTTTCTACTAAAGTATCTCCATGCGCGATTAGAATCGTTGGAAATATGCTTTATCTGTTAATACCACGATAGGTTCCTGCTTATTGAACTCCGAAATATTCACATGTTGCGACACGCTCCAATTTAGATCCGTTGATAAATTATTAGAAAGAACTGGAAGGGGCGGAGAGGTGATAAATAGTCGTACTTTTACATATGCGTTGAGTGTCATTAGACATTTGTTACACCAGTCAGATAGGTTATTAAGATCAGATTGAAGAACAGAATAATAATTTACACTGGTTATTTCGCGAAAGATGACGCAACAATCTTGTGGAGGAGTTAAGGCTTTTTAGTAGGTTGTTAACATAAATTAGAAGCAGCAATAGGCTCAGGATAAAGCCCTGAAAAACACCGGGTTTTGCAGCACAGGGGAAGAAGAACAATTAGTAGCCGTCACATATCTAGTGCGATGAGTCAGGAAACACTCAATCCACTTTAAGATCTTAGGGTTCGTATTTAGTGGGCCCAGTTTAAAGAGTAGCAACTGGTGGTAGACTTTGTCGAACGCTTTGGCAAAATAGAGAAATAGGCATTTAAATTCCCATCCCTTATGTATGGCTGAAATTACATTATGGATGGAAGATAGAAGTTGCGTTTATCACGAGTAGGTCCTGTGAAAATCGCGCTGAAAGTTACTGAATAACTAGTTTGATTCTGGAAATGTTATTAGATTGATGAGTATTACATGTTGGAGTAATTTACAGAAAACGCTTGTTATAGATATTGGCTTGTACTTTAGGAGAGAATGATGGTTACCGAATTTAAATACAGGGATCACCTTCCCAACCTTCCAGTCAACAAATAGTATGGAACACTGAAGTGAGTGAAAAGGTGCAGTAATAATACTGGCGAGCACACTGCAGTTTTTTGAGGAATTTCGTACTGATTTCGTCAATGTCTCAGCTCGAGGATAACTTATGTTTCTGAATTAAGTTTTAGAATGCGTCATTCGCAAGAAGATCCATAGGATAGAAACAGCTGTTCCGTAGCTGCGACATGGGAACTGCACATGAAGAAGAAAAAGACATCAGAAAAGCTTCAGTTAGTGCAAAACAAGAGAATTCGCGGTGAAGAACATGGTCATGAATATTAGTAAGCAATATGACAGCTCGTTTTGATATCCTGATGATATCAGGAAAAGAAAGTCACTTTCTCGTCGTTTCATACTATAATTTTTCACTCATTGCAGGCTTTTTCTCCTTCTTGTTTGGCGTCCAGAAGTTCTGCAGCGCGCCGTGAAAACCAAATCAGCTAATAATGTTTTCGTAGGTGAATTCCCCGCTTTTAACAAGTGTTATAATAGACGCAGTACTACCACTAGCTTTCTTAAATGGCAACCAATAGTTATTAGATATGTCCAGTATCCTGCAAAGAGCTTTGCGCGTTGGCGTTTCTACGCTGTGTTCTCGGGATAGTATTCTATTGTCACTAGGAATATATTTCTCATCTTACAATTGGGCCACGCAGAACCATGGGGCGTGGCCGTCCAACGATTATTGTGAATGTTAACTTAGTGAGGTGTCCACTACCGGCTTACCGTCAGCATAACTTCAGATGCCAACAACTCCTAAACTACTCCGATGCTTCCATTTCATTTCTAAGGGGGGGTTTCACCTGTATTTGTAACGGTGGCGTAATTTAAACTCCAAAACGTGCACCTGAGACTACTCCAAGATTAAAAACCGGCTACAGAGCGATTGCACGTTACGCTTCCGTTATCTACGCGTAAACCGGCGTTCTGGTCGGTCATTTGCTTTTCGCGTTCCAATTTACGCTGATGTACCACGGCGTAAATGCGCCGGGCTTACGTCTCCCACTTCCATTCAACTCCTGCGAACTTGTTTTTGTTGTTGCTAAGTTACTCGGGAGCTTTACGCGCATGCAGGAGTAGTTGCCTCGATGCCCATAGAAGTGCTTCCCAAAAGTAAATGACACTTGCTGCTTGAACCAGGCGGTGTCACTTGTATCATGCACGGGACACTTCCCGTTCAAATAGGATTAATATTCAACATTATCATCTATTATTCTCACTCATTGTTGTGTTCATATAGGAGGTTGTGGCCAAGTACTGCACCAGGGTGGCCAATCCTGCTCTGGTGAGGGAGTGCGTTACCGGTTCTGGTCACCGGGGTCAGGCCACACTCCAGGCCTGTTTATGCAATTTTATCAACACGCGGACATTTTTTTTTAATCCGGTGGGAAATTGCGTGGCACCGGGATTCGAACCACGGACCTCTTGCATGCGAGGCGGGTGTTCTACCTCTACGCCACCGCTGCAACTTGGAGAAGTATGGAGAAGTATGAAGTATGGAGTATGGAGAAGTATGGGAGAGGCCTTTGCCCTGCAGTGGGTGCAACCAGGCTGCTGCTGCTGATGATGATGATTCTCGCTCACTCACTCACTCACTCACTCACTCACTCACTCACTCACTCACTCACTCACTCACTCACTCACTCACTCACTCACTCACTCACTCACTCACTCACTCACTCACTCACTCACTCACTCACTAGGAAACAAGAACTTTTCTGTCTTGAGGTGCGGACAGAGAGGACAGTGGCGTTCCCCAGCTTCGTCAGCCCACAATAGCGTGATGGCAATATGCAGACAATTTTAACGTAAATCGATTTTAGCTTGCACTAACGAGGTGCTGTCATAATATTCTTACTGGGCGTCTCTTAAGTTCCGCACGAACTGGAGTTACCGCGAGCGCACCTAATCATATTGGTAACGAAAGCTCGAGCGCAATTACGCAGCATAAAAAAGTTGCGTACTGCATACGTGTTATGTGCTTTGTCAGTACGTCTGAAAGGCACACACTTGCGTGTCATACATATACGTACATATTAAAACCTAGCATCAAGATCATTGTGCCGACGTGACCCAAAGATCGAAATTGGCTCCCCTGTGGCCGGGTGCATTCAACCGGGAAAGAAGGAAACGCCCAGAGCAATGCGAGGACGCCCCGCTACCGACTTTAGCAAATAGTGTCAAAGGCACCTTCGCCACACACCGCACGCGGCAGCTGGCTGGCGCGCAGTCCTTCCGCATATTTATGGGACGATGCCGGCGAACGTATGCCGCACGGAAACCCATTTGGGGAAGTGGTGCTTTCTCACCAAGTAGGTCCGAATCGAGAGGCACAGCTGCCCGTAGTTACCTCTTCTCCGTAAGCGCGTTGTTGTCGATGCTTCAGATTATTGCAGTGCAGCTTTGGTAAAAAAAAAGAAGAAAACCATACATCAAGGAATAAAACAAATCGGCGGAGACATTTAAGACTGCTTGTGTGTGGGAATGCGAAAGCATTAAAGTAGCTTCTTGGTGAAATGTTTTTTTTTTCTTCTGCAAATTCCTTGCCCGCGCGAGCTCTCCCCTGCGTTTTAACTGCGCCTCGGTTAGGCCGAGTGAAAACGCGCCGTCTCAACGCGCTCGCTTGCCCACGAGGAGTTCGTAACTCGAAATACCACTAAGCGGCATTCAGTTGGAGATTAATGCTTTTACAGCGGAGCTGTATATGCCTACCCTCCTATAGATTTTCAATGTCCGGGCTTACAATTCCCGCGCCTTCTATGAGGAGGCAAAGCAGATCAGCAAGGCATGGGCTGACGCCTGTCTTAGCAAGAGGAAAGCTGTGAAACGGGCGGCGAGTAGCAGCGAAGATCGCGCCCGAGAGGCTGCCCCTGAGCGCCGGGCTCGACAGGAAGACAGGTGCCGCGAAACGGAGAATACAGCGAAGTGACGCAGGCTCCACGCCGGTAAATTCAACGAGCACAAGGGTGCGCATGCGAAACTTCAGGAGGACTTTCTGGAAGGACATTTCGGATTTGGTTTTGCGGTACGCGACGTACTGTGCTTCGAGAACGATTTGACGGTGATTGGTAACGTTGGAGATGTCGCGAAGCGTAAACGTCATGCGGGTTTTGACAGCTACGTACCTCAGCTCCTGACTCAGCCAGCAGCTCCGAGGGAGCGCTAACGGTCGTAGCGCGCGTCGGTCACTTGGTGTGACAGGTGGTTGCTAACTAGCCATTTTCGTGCCTGCGCAAAGAACCGCACAGGCAGTTGGTGCGTTGCTAGCGCCGGCCGCGTGTAGTGCGTACTGCCGAAGAACAAGCAGCTCACGAGGCCCAACTTCGGGAACGCAGACGTGAGCGCGAACGAGAGCGGCGGGCGGCACGAACCAGCGAGGAGCGGGCCCAGGAGGCTACCCGTAAGCGACGGGCTCGAGGGGAAAGCCCCCCCCCCCCCCCCCCACCAATCGCGAAGCGAATAATGTGGCGCAACGACAGAAGAACCACGCAAAAGGCGGATAACTTACAGTGGTGCGGATGCGTGATTCCGCCGAGGCTTTGTTGACAGAACGTTTGGCTTCAGTTGTCGTGTGAGTGATCGACTGTCGTTTGAAAACGACCTGTCGCTGAGTGCGAACATTTCTTACGACGACGATTACAAACAACTCCGCGGGTCATCCACCTTCGCAGGCGGAATGGCCTCAGTTTCTTTTTTATTTCACGCGCTCATTTTATGCACTCATGACGTGGGGCCACCGCCTACCCATTGGCTGCGACGTGGCGTGCGCAACCACGCAGGCACTAGGCCCAAATTTCTTGAGCCAGAACCGTGGAGCCACCGTGGAGTCGGGGAAGCGTGCTTGTCTTGCCCCCTGGACTCGATTCTCACCCAGACGGAAATTTACCCAATATACCTCTCAGAGGTATTCATTTAATTCGTTCACAGGAACTACCCTGAGAAATTTGATGTCAGTTCGAGTGTTTCTTTTATGCGGTTTTACTCTTTGCCGTTGGCCATTTTTGGTACCACCATTCGGTCATCCCGTCGACTATACAGCGCCTGATTCTCGTGTAATGAGCCATATAATGCTTTCGCATGAATAAAAAAAATACGTCAGCTTTGCAGAAGAGGTGCTTCCTTTCTACGATAAGCGCTGCTGCGCAGCTTATGGCGGGGCACAGTGGCATTGCCAACATATATATTCCCGCACTACCCCCGTCGATGACTGTGGTAATGATCACGTGTGGGCATTTCTCGGTGAGGAAGAGATTTATTAAATATTAATATTCACAATGGACTGATTTTTCAACAACTTATAGCGTACGCAAATTAATCAGCGAAGCTGTGCGAGAAAAATCGGAATCCAAGGCGAAGCTAACTTTTGTTAGGGACTTAAGAGCACGTTAAAGAACCCCAGGTGGTCGAAATTTCCGGAGTCCTCCACTACGGCGTGCCTCATAATCAGAAAGTGGTTTTGGCACGTAAAACCCCAAATATTATTATTTTGTTAGGGACTTAAGAGAACAATCACCCGGTGCGCAGGACTGTAACCCTCTCTCTGGCCGTCCTAGAATAGCGCAAATATTTAGTGGCTCCGACGTAAGCTTTGCTTCCAGTCTAAGTAAATTATAGAAGCTGGCGCGAAGCTTCTTTCGTATACAGCGATATCGAGAAGCACGCTTGAATTCGCACATCGCAATTATCTCCGGCACTGGCGTTTGTAGTGCATTGTAGATATTGTCACGTGGTGGTGACGTTGAAGAACACAATCGCAATACTGTGAACGACAAAACTAACTTTTATTCGGCGAACCTGTGCCCACAAAACAGGCTACACTTATAGCACAACGATAGCGGCGAACACGGTCGGTGATCGTTGAAAATCTGATCAGCGGGTCAAGCGCGTCGGCTTTTATGCAGCAGCCGTCGAATGTTCCAGACTAATCGCTGGGACCCGCATGCCTTCCACGAAGTTCTACACCTTTCGCGTCACGCGATGAAATAAGATAACACAAGGTTCGGCGACAACAGACAGCGGATAGAAGCATCGATAACTTTCCGGAAACTTCGGATACATGCAGGCGCGACCCGCGCTGTACGATAACATTTGTTAGGCGGCGAAACGTGGTCGCCCGATAAAGATAAGTGCACGTGTCAATATACGTATGAATACGGTGGCCGCAAGCTCGCCTCAGATACGACCCGAACGGGTGCGAGGATGTTAGGCGTAGGCGGTACTGTAACTGAATACGTTCGGTAGCTGCCGAATTCGCAAGGAGTGCATTTTATGCCTTTCGGCAATCTCTTTGTCACTCTGCTTGTAAAGCAAGTGACCTCCAAGGTTTCCTCCGCATTGTCATGCCGCACCGGTCACCCTATCAGTGCTTTCAGGATTTATACCATCGGCGATAAAAATCATTAAAGCTGATCTTATCACGAGGTAAATGGCTTGCGTAATTCGTGTCATGCCAATCTCCAAGCGAAGCTATTGAGCAGCGCTTCGTGTGACTCAGTGTTGCCTTTGCTTGCAGGGCTTTAAGCTTTCTTGTAACGCTTATTGGGCACTAGACATGACGCGTGTCCTTATCGATCTTGCCGCGAGACAATGCATGAAAGCATTAATTCTTTATTGCAGCACGCTATTGTGTGTGTGTCTGCGCGGGAGATGGCGCGCGCGCGAATGTGTTTTGGTTACGTAATGACATATAATAATAATAATAATAATAATAATAATAATAATAATAATAATAACCTATTTAAAAGATATCATCCAGACTTGCACCAATCTCGGAGGCTCGCTGTGTCCTATAGGTTCCTCTATTCGCGCGCTCTCCCTGATGATCATCAACGATAATGCCTCCGCAAACGTCAAAGCCACGAATAAACATGGTAATCCAAATGGGCAGATGTATCACGTGTTATCTTTCCCTTCCCTTTTAGACGTGCGCGGTAGTTGCGTCATGCTCAGCGATGCGCCTGCCCTACAAATCCAAATGTTTTTTCTAGGTCCTCTTTGGCTCTGTCGAAGATCAACGAACGGACGCTCAAATAACACCCTCCCGTTTCTCTTCCAGGAGGCTCTTAATTGAGCAATTTTTCCTTCATACTTTATTATTTATTTTCTTAGCCCCCAAGTTACCACTTACCCAAAGAGACGACGTCTTGTTTAGTTTTCTGTCCGGAACGGAAATTGTCAGGCGGTGCAGCTATATAAGAAATATATATAAAAAATGATTTATTACACGGCTAAAAGAACAGAGTGGAGAAAGACGCACTACTGCATGGAAAAAGAAAACAACACAGAAAGAAATAATTAATCCTACAGAACGCTCGCAAAAACTCAACGCCGCGGTCTATTAAGCCGTGATATGGCGCACCGAAAGCGGCTGTCGCCGCGGTGGGCTTCCTGGGTAAACATTAGGCTCACGTTATCGAGCGAGCTTACATGTTTGCGCGGGATAGCTGGCTCGCAGATGGAAACCAACCGAACGCACAAGAGCGCAGATGTGGGTGCCTGTGTGCGCGTGCCTGCGTGCTCGTTTGTTCGTGCAGGCCGGGCGCCACGACAGCCGCGCCGCTTGGGAAGAGGGCTACAATCTTTGCTTCCCGCGCGTATGGCGATTGCCCTGTCGACGCCTCCGCAAAGATTTTCATTCACTGTTCGCGGAACCAGGCGGCCCAGAAAAAAATAAAAAGGAATAGTCTTGCGCTTAAGTGGCTCGGTATAGAAACGATCTGCGCAGTTAGAGGAGAATGGAGGTGACTAAGAGACGAGAAAGGTACAGAGAGAGTCAGAGAGGGAGAGAGAAAATGCATGGGGCGATGTCTGAGCCCGAGTTTGCCCCCCCCCCCCTTTTTTTTGATCCGCTGAGACAAAGCTTAACTGATTTTAAAAAAATCACTCAGGAACTCCTCTGGGAGCTGTCTAAGCTGTTAATACTGTCAAAGCTGTCAATGCGTAAGCACTGTGCCACTTGCTCATCTCTACGCAGCCCAGTGTCCTTATCAATGTTTTGAAACTGAATCCGACCAGTATGAACATTCACCAACCCTTATCAATCGTTATCAACCATATCAGACTAGATCCGGCCCTTATCAACGGTTGTTATCAACTTTATCGGACTCCATCCGAGTCTCAACAATCCTGACCGATCAGTATCAAACCTATCGCAATCAGTCCAATTCTTACCAACATGGCGTGACATAATCCGACCCTTTTAAACTCTTATTGGTCCTTATCAACCTTATCGTACTTAATCCTACCGTTATCAACCATTGTCGGTGTTCATTACCCTCATCAGGATTGCTCCGACCATTATAAGCCGTTTTGGCTCTTTAGCGTCTCATCTACCGCGCCGAACCATTATCAGCCGTTATGATACCCATATAACCCCTCATCACTCCTTATCATCGCTATCAATCAAGTGACTGTTTATCTGCCTGTGCTGCGCGACGCGAAGCGCATTAGCCTTCAGAGATCGGTGGCATTTTGGCCGCTGAAGGAACGTCCCAACGGGAGGCGTACTCCGCGACCACTGAAACTCATCGGTGATGTGACGTGTTTGACATTAAATTTTTGTAAAATCGGAATTTTCCTGATGTTTACAATGCTCCAAGTCCACTCTACATGTGGTCCAAGAGATGGCTTTTTATTCCAGCATCACCAAATCTTTCAACGAAGACTTCATAGAAACTGTTCTCCTTTGTCATTTGTTTTGTACTGCCGGTACAACATATTCATATGGTTCGAATATATTCACCTATTGCAAGCCTTAGTGTTTAGGCCAGTGCAGTCCTTGCTGGGCTGGAATGATTGCACGTTGTGTTTCTGTGTGAATTCAGTAAAGGCAGTAAATAAAAAGAAAGGGTGTTCAGCACAGTGGGTAGGACACCCTACCTGTGAGCGTGCAGGCGTATGTACGAGGCTCACCACCGCGAAGGTTCTTCTTTTCTAATTTATTTTGTTTTATACATTAATTTTATAGCGATTCGTTTTACGTGACAGGTGGACAGACGGATGGCTTTCCTCGTTGGGTAGGCATGGAAATTATTACGTATTTAGAATTTAGGCATTGATCAACAACACAAGTCGAGCTCTTACACATTTACGAGAAAACTGATACTTGTGACACGATACTTAGCAGTTTCTTGTTTTTCTTAATCTTTGTTTATTTTTTGAGTAAGTGCTGTCATTGCTAGCATGGCACACTGGTTTATTGGTGGACGGGAATATTGTAAACGCTGACCTAAGCAAACAAATTCTTTTTTTTTCTTGAATATTCTTATTTCGAGCGTTTATAGACTCCGTCGTGTTTACAACAAATAAATTAATGCTGACGTAGCGCTGCAATGAAGGCATCTAAAGTGCTAATTAGAGTTGATGGCGTTGTCAATATTCATGACTCTCTTGGACACCAGCTTAATGGGGAAGTGGCAAAAATGAAGCACACCTACATGTCATTCTAAGCTCTCGCATCCCCTTTGTACCTCTACCACTTGATGGCTTCCCACATTTCACGCACAATTTAAGTCACTTTGACACTCCCAGTGGTAACGCATTAAAATGGAGGTAGCCAAGATGCCTCGCCTGCGAATTCTGTGTCTGAAGCAGTAGCCCGTGGACGCCTTTGCGATGGAGAAGCGGCACGAAGACACCGTGCTGCTAAAACGCCCGATCGACACGCTGCACGTTCGCAGGCACCTAGACCTACGAACCATGTCGACCAAGAAGACGAGGCCGCTCAACACCACGCGCCGTGTCTCAGCTGGCGCACAACACATTAAACGTATCTGTGTTTACTCATGCGTGATTCAAGTGGCACTATAGCGGATGGCATGCGCTACAACCGGCGGTTCGCTGTAACAAACGATATTTTTTTTTACAGACTGCGTGATTTGTTTCCACATGAGGGCCAAACAATGAAATGTTCCTTACTTCAGTAAGGAAGCCTTCATTGCGGTGAGGCCAGCTTATGTCACTCTGAAAGCTTCCTTACTGAGGGCCCCTCGGTGAAGGCTTCCTTAGTGCTTCCTCAGCATAAGGTAGCCCCAAAGCTACCTTCATGCGTCCTTACGCCGCTCCTGGCCCTGAACGAGCGCTTCACCTCACTGCTTAGCCACGTGACCTTTGCTTGCGCATGCGCGCTGTCGCCCACCTGCAGAGAAGCGCAAGCACGGTACGTCTTGCCAGGCATGTTCGTTTCGGTCACGCGTGCGGCATGAAAGCGCTGCTAGGCATTGCTAGGCGTTGCCCGACGCCGGCGTGCGAGCGTTGATGGAGCACATCAAGTTTTGCACTGTAATGCGCTACTTTTTTAAAGTTTAGTAAACAAAACTAGAAGAAAGCGTCCACGCTTCTCTATATTAGCTCTTCAATTTAAAGATTGTGCGACGATACAACATCTTTTTTTGAGTAATGGTGCTCGCGTTAAGCTTTTAAGAGATAATCTCGAACTCAGGCATGCGGAAACCGCTCCTTACGTGAGGACGGGTGAAGGGAACTTTTAGAGTACGCTTCCTTCGCTGTAAGGAGGCTTCACGTAAGGTTATGAAGCGCTCGAAAGGAACGCTTCATTGTTTGGGCTTGAGACTTCATTACTAAACACTCCGGCACAGAGGTATATTTTGGAGTGGTATGCATGAACGTACGCTCGAGCTACGGATAAAGGAAGCGTAGCCACTTGCCAACAGGCGGACAGTAGCAAACGTGAACGTCTGCAATTGAGAGCCTTATGTCACGTGCGTATGTCACGTGTAGGCTACGAGCGTTGCTCCAGTGCGTGCGCAAACCAAACTGGCCGACATTTTGCTCATTAGCTGAAACTAAGATGCAAAAGAAATGAATGACAATGAATCCTTTTTTTAGTGTGAAGAATTGTCTATTTAAAGAGCATGCTTCAAATTATTGTATAGAGTGTCAGAATATAGTCACTGGCCCGCGGGCGGACAGTAGAGAAGATGAAGGAAGGCATGCGCTATAAAGAACTTTACTATGTCAGTTATGCAGTCATTCCTTTGGGGAGGCTTCGAAACCCCTGACTTGCCGATATTGTGCTTGTGAATTGGAACAAGGACGCCGAAATAGAGGGAGAGAGAGACAGCGAAATATGAAAAGCATCTGGAAATTAAAGGATTGTCTAAGTAAAGAGCTCTCTTCAAGCTGTTGTGGTGCTGTTACTTTCACGCATTGGGATTTTCTGCCCAGTCAGTTGTACCTGAGGTACTTGTTCTGCACTTCGCACTGCTCGACTCTCCAAGACGACACGGTCCGGATGCCTTGGAACATTTCCGTCGATCCTGCGCCCTCACAATACGGTCGCGAGATTTCTCTCACAAACTGAGCGCTGGCTCCGTTCTTGGCAAAGTCGGTAACGAGGCGGATCACTCGTCTGGAGTAGGCCGCCTCTCGCGCTAACACGTCGGCCTCGTAAGCGCTCGCGCGACTGTCGTAACTGAGCCGCTGCGAGACGGGCACGCCAAAAACGAAGTACACGTCGTCCATGTGGGAGGCCCTCGTCTGGAAGCTGGACGTCGGGTTCCAGAAGCGCGGCTTTTGGCCGACGATGACGTGGAAGGCCTGCGCGCCCGTCGTGCACATGCGGCGCGCGAAGAGCAACGAGGGGCAGTTGTAGAGCGCGTCGCCCAGGAAACTGACGGCGAACGCCGATCCGTACTCCGCGGAGCCCCGCGGTAGCTCGTAACACTCGCGAATTCTGTCCCGCCAGAGCTCGAGGAACCCGTGGAATTGGTCACCGCCGACGTGCAGGCCAGTCCCAGCGAGAAGATGCTCGGGCGAAAGCGTGCCGGCGGCTGCCGTACCGCTGACGCCGGCGGTCACTTCGTCGAGCACGCCGACTCCTTCGAGCGACGTGCTCGTGAGCAGCAGTTGAGCGCGGCTGAAGTTGTGCACCAGGCGCAGGAACCGGCCTGGCTGTCGAGGAAGCATCGCGTGAGGGTGAACTATTCCCACGGATCCCGGATACCGAGACTGGGCTGCCAGCAGCCGCTTGGGCTGAGCTCGCCGCAAACACGAAAGCGTGTCGTCGAAGAAGCGTTCGCTGCAACCGAGCTTCGCCAGGAAACCTTGCCAGTGGGAGGCGTTGTGCGCGAAACGCGGCGGAAGCAGCAGCGAGCCGCTGCCGAGGATGGCCTTCGTGATGCGGAAGCGCTGCCGCAGCGCCGGAGATACGAGAAAGAGGCTCGCGGTGTAGGCGCCCCAGTCGTGGCCGAAAACGACGATGTCGTCGCGGTGACCGCCGAGGACTTCGCTGTTGTTCGCAACCCACTCGAGCGCCAAGACTTGGTCCAGGAGGCCGGGGTTCTCGTGCGTCCCATTGACCTTGTGGCTAAGGAAGCCGAACACACCGAGCCTGTAGTTGGGAACGGCCACGATCACTTGTCCCAGCGCGCTGAGTACAGCGCCGTCGTAGACGGGCATCGAATTACTGCCGCGACGTAAGTTGCCTCCGTGGATGTAAACGACAATTGTCCGGCGCGAACAGTTCGATCGAGAATCCGCGCACAGGGGAATCCACACGTTGATGTAGAGACAATTCTCCGACTGCGACGCCGCAGGAAACACCGGATGATCTCGAGCGGGTCCCGGTTGATAGCACGACGGTCCGTCGCGGTAAGCTCTAAGCACGCGCTTCCACGGCGCCGCGGGGCGGGGCTTTTCGAACCGGCGCTTTCTGTTCAGTCTGTCGGCGTAAGGAATGCCTCTGAACGCGGCAACCTTTTTACCTCTGACATCGATGACCTTCCCTATGATCGGACCGTGCGTCGATTTGACGACCCAGACTTTTCTTTTACCGCGACTCCCGGCGTTCTTCGCCAACGGGACCGTTCTTTCGCGCTCGAGTACCTCGGCGAACGCGGACGGCTGCGCAGGCGTACCTGCTGCGGCAGCTACAGTTGTTGCTGTAGGTGCAGTCGTTGCTGTTCGGGGCCCAGTGGTCGCAGTCGGCCTGTTTTCACGAACCGATTGGCTACTATGGCCCGTATTTCTCGCTACTTCCGACGACGTTTGTCCGTACATCTCTCGGCGGCCCACGAATTGCTGCCGCCGTTCCAATGTTATTGGCGCTAAAAGGACGTCGTCAGGGTTTGCAGTCATGGCCGCCCACTGCGTTACGCGAATAAGGGCAATACTTGTGACGATGGCGAAGACCAGGAGACACAGTGCAGACGCGTGGTAGCTGTACGCTTGACAGAGGCTCTGGGGCGAGGGGTCCTCGCCGACGATTGACGGAAGGACGTCCTGTAGTGGCATTGCCCCAGTCTTCCACGGTGTCTCAGCGCCACGGAGGTGTGTTGGGCAAATGTGTTCAGAAAAGTTAGGCATATGACGTGAATCAGCCATGGATAGCGACTACGATGTTGCAGTGCGCAATATCAATGACACTCACGGCGGCTTAATCTTCTTCCTCTTTGTATGGCATGCACTGAATTTGTTGTACCCCGACTAAAATGGAATGTACGCACTAAGAAAGACTGCCCAGAGTACGCCTTCGAATCGTTTGAGAACCTATTTTTCCATATTACTCTCATCGGTTTATTTCAAGAAGTGACGATAAAAAAATATATGAACAGAGCGCATATATGAAAAGAAAACAGTCTGGTACATGACGGAGGAGAGAGAAAAAAGAAACGAACGTTCTTAACAGTAACATTTCTTTTTTAATTCGTACAATTTATAGGCTCGCTCCCCGGAGTTTCTTCCTTGTCCAGCATCCGGGTGGCCTCAGTCGAACACTCCGCCCGTGAAGACTGCTGGGAGCAGGCGTTTAAGAGTGACGTGAAGCGTTCTCTCCCTGTTATTACCGGTTCGCAGCAGATGATGCTTCTTGTTCGGCGCGCACGCGCCTGTGGAGGCGTTTCCGCATTTTTACTGCGTTGACGCGTTGTGGGTTGTACTCGAGTTACGTGTTCCGCTGAATTTATGAGTGAGGTACGTGTGACGATCGTGGATTACAAAATCGGGTGCTTACATGGCCATACGTCAGTCTGATTCTAATTTCTCCTAAACTAGTTCCAAGAGCTGAAATGAAGTGTACACAAACCGAAACGTTGAAACACTTCATCACATGCGTTGTGCGGCCGATTCTTTGCTTTAACATACATTTTCACGATGCGTCGGACCTGCGCAACTCTTTTACTTGCCGAAAAAACTACTGACACAATTTTTCTTCCTCAAGTTCTTTTTTATATGCTGCATGTATAGTGCACCTATTGGTCATGACCAGTGAACGAGACGCGTTACTGAAACACAAATCAAGTAAGAGTGATTACTCGTTTGACGCAAATATAACAAAGACACCCAATTTGTCAGCATGTTTTTCATTTAGATTGTAGTAAATAATAAATCATCATAGGAAACGGTATTTTATTTTGAAACGGGCTGACTTCTGCTTCGACCAAGCTCTTTATTTTTGCCTTTACGCTGCCTTTAATATCGGTGCTTGAGATAAGTCGCTCGTGTTAACAAATAATCAAATATTAAAAGAAATTATCTCCAATGAAAGTAATTTCTCTTTATTTTGTGGGTTTTTCAGCTTTTACATCACCGGTATACTGTAGCCGTCCTTTACCACTCGCTACCGCAGACTCATTCACATTTTCTGCACTCTCTTTATAAAGTCGAAGGCCTCGATCGGGCAGGGACTCGACGTTTTCATTTGCCTCTAAAAGGACGCTGCGGCATTTTCGGGATGATGGCTTCTAACAGCATCTTCAAAGAATTACACTGACGTTTCACTTCGTGAACGCGGCTTAATCGCAGGCACGTCGCCAGCACGCTCAGCGAGCACCCCGGCGTCCCGTTCAAACGGAAAGTGCGCGAACGTGGCAATTCTCTTCTCCATCTCCAAAACGCCTTCTTCCTCCGGCGCTCCCTTCCCTCGCCGCGACAAACATAAGCTCGCTGATTTGACACACAGGGCGTCTACGCTTGCGCGTAAAATGACGGTATGAATGCAAGTAGTCGCGGATACTTTGTAAGCTACTTACGCGCTACTATATCATAATCTGGCACTCGGCTTATCTGATTTATCATGCAAAGTCACCAATGCCAAGGAGGCGTCCCGCTTCCATCCCTTCCTCGCTTTTCTTTTCTTTTTTCACCATTACTCTAAGCGTTTTTTTGCTTATCTCGACCGCTGAGTAGTTAAAGCTCCAATCCGCTTTGAATCCAGGCACTTCTTGAAGGTGGATGTTTTCTATGTTTTTTTTTCCTGTAGCAAACACATTCCTCATTCTGTTGCCAATGTTTGCTACTGTATGCTTTTGTTTTCAGGCGGGTATTACGGGAATCGAATAGCGAAGTATTGACTCTTTGTGCTATCGTACAAATTATCTTTCTTGATATCTCGCTTGCCGTTATTGTAAAGCTCCATGTATATTTTCGTTGTTATTTGTTATATCAAATTTACCGTCCCTGCTTCTTTCGCATACTATTTCGTGACTGTCTACCTGTATAATTAATTTCCCTTTTCTTGGTTGCCAGTTTTGATGACTTCATCATTCATTCCGTGTATGTGCCTTTGAGGTACAGATATATGTCCACTCTGGAAGTTAATTTCTTATCACCAGTGTTCCCGAGTCTTTCCTCAAAACTAATTTTGATTGGTGCCTCTTTAACATCAAAACAGGCCTAACCGCTTCAAAACAAGCCACTTACTTTCTCTCAGCGTATGAAGCACCACCACGCGGCGTGCATAAGCTGGTGATCTTTCTCTATAGACTCTAGAAAGTCGAATATATTAGCGCTCCGGCTTAACTTCCCATGACAAGGCTTCGCTGCAGTAAAATAAGTGCGTAACTAGAGAGAATGGAGATATAGAAACTCTGAAATGAGTAATAACGGCAGCTTAAACAACGTGCTTGTTAGGCTGTTTCAGCGTTACGCGGTCATAGTTAATTTCAACCTAGCGGTTCCTTTGCCTATGCTACACTGACCACAAGATTGAGTACGGCATAGTTCATGTCAAACCTACTAAAGGTGGACTCCACTCTGTGAAGGCACTATTTGGCGGAAGAATGTATGAGGCAAGTATATTTCTGTCTGCGACCGCAGAATTGTACTCGGACGGTTCATGAATACGGCGGAAACAGCTGTTACTAATCCTACTATTTCACCACCTGTGAATGTAACGGCCTGATTCGATTACTTCGCGTCGGTGTAGCAGTACACGTTAAAGAAAGATGCGCGTTGAGGCAGCTAGACTGTCTGCTTGGAAACCCATTCAACCAAGTTGTCTTCTGAATCAGCTGGAAAGAGGCTGCGTATTTTGAGCATCGAAGCGTCGAGAAGCGCCCATTTGAACGCACATACGAGAGGAGGTTTGCATGCACTTGAACCGGCTGTATAACTGCCATAGGCTTGAGTTGAGATTAGTTTGAACCCTAGACGAAGGAAACTAGGTCAAGGCGCACAGAAATGTCACGCGAGCGCAGAACGGCCGCGCCGCCTCGTCCCTTTACGACGCTTGGTGATGTTGGCAGCTCCCACGGACGCCGCTGTTCTTGTGACCTCGAAACATGCCCTATGCTCGCAAGAAAGATTGGCTGTTCATAGTACTGTGGCAGCGTGATAGCCCAAGGCTCCGTTCGGTTTTCTTTTTTTCTTCTGTGGGTCGTTTTCAACCGTCCTGACCTTCTCGTGAGCAGTGCATCATATTCTGTACGGCTCCACAAGGTCGTTATGTCGAGTGCGCCTCGTATGGACGGCCCGAGCCCTTGCGCGCACCGTGTTTTATGCGATGTGACATGAGCAATAACGCCACCAGTGAAATTCAGAGGACTAGAGTTTTCATATTCATACTCTGGCATAGAGAGCAAAGTGCTTATACCGCGTGGTGATGTCCTGATAAGCAAAGGCATACAATCACCGCCCTTCGCGACGTTTTTAGAGCGCAACTCTTAGGCGCCCGTTCCTGGGTTGAGCGTTGCCGTCTCTCGGCGTAAAGGCGCGAACGCGCTCGTACCACTGCTCGCCCGTTCGTCGTCGTCTCCGATGGCGCTGATTATGCTAGCGTTCCCATACTGCCCCTCCCTCTGCGAAGGCGCTGACGGCACAGTAAGTGGGGTGATCTCGGTTTCAAGTTCTTTGCCTCAATATATCGCGAAATGCAAACACGTATACAGCTGCGCCCCATTTTCACATTAGAGAGTATTGTAATTGTCGGGCATTTCTTAGTCGACAAATAATCTCACGGACTGCCTATGAGTTATGTTACCCGATTCGCTGCTCTGCACAGTTCTTTGTCTCATCTTTCTTGATTGTGTTCATGTCGCCTCGGTGTTGTCATTTCTGCGGTCAGGTTTATGCGTGAATGCAGATGCTATATTGCGATATGCGCGAATGTGCTTGTGTGGACACCCCATCTACCTCCTGCGTGATGGGCGGCTTCCTCAGATACTGGACAGTTGCTTTAGGGGTTGGTACCTGTTTTGACGCTGTGTTTCTCACTTGCGTTCGTGTGGTGCAGTGCGCGGGGATATTTTCTTCTTGCTTTTTATTTCGCTTCTTTGTTCTTGACTAACTAAAGTATTTGTTATTGTGGGATAATCGAACCTAAAAGAGAGGCCTACCTTCTCGTTTTTCTTAACATTTAAAACGAAACAAGAACAAAAGTTTTGCAGCCTATTCTGAGAGAAGAAAACGGACGAGAAACGAAACACGATGTTTGATGACAATTATGAAGGAACTGCGTGCCTTCCACAGACCTGTATACATTCTGTGCTGCTGCGAATATGATAACTATGGTGACCACATAGGTCGGCAAAAGGAATGAAACTTACGCAGACTCATTCACAAATTTTTTTTCTTTGCTTAGGGTTCACTCGGACTCAGACTCACCTAAATTATACTCAACCAGGTTCACTCGATCTCAGACTCACCAAAATTCTACTTAGCTGGGCTCACTCGGACTCAAACTCACCAAACTTTTGCTGAGGTGGGCTCACTCGGACTAAGACTGACTATAGTTGCATCGATCGCTTAGGTGGATCGGTAACGGGGTGGCACTGCATCATTGGTCTATTTGCGACACGCAAATTGACCAATGCAGGACTCACTCAGTCGGGCTCACTCGGACTCAGATTCACCATAGTGAGTCTGAATCTGAGTGAGTCGACTTATAACTGACTTTGCCAACCTATGGTAATGACTACGATCACGTTTCTGGGCTGAGATGGCGGTAGAAATCACTGATGCCTTCGCCATGCCTCCTACGTTTTTTGCTACTACGTTGTAATTATCTTACCTTTTTGGTGCCTTACATCAAATTTGTTTACGTTTAAGCTCTGCATAGGCAGGGTGTCTACCAGCCGGGAAAACCGGGAATCCTCAGGGATTTCGAATTGTGAAATATTCAATTAAACCACAGGGAATTCGTCCTTCCATCAGGGGAAAATCAGCTTTCGTCTGATTGGAAGGGAACGAAACTGGCCCTAATGCTGGCTCGAGTAAAAAAAGAAGGAATCGTAACGGATTGTCTTTGACGCTCTGTCGTCGGCTGGAGGAGTTGCCAGTGTACAGACAATGATCGATTTTCCGAACGCTCGATTTTTGGGACATGCCCGCGAATGCGGATGGCTTCGCGGCACCACCGCGTACCCCATAGAGTCAACATATAAGAACGCCTGAAATTTAGGACGCAAGAACCTTTCGCCGTCCGACTTTCCAGTCTTTTCGCCGTGACACACACACACACACACACACACACACACACACACACACACACACACACACACACACACACACACACACACACACACACACACACACACACACACACACACACACACACACACACACACACACACACACACACACACACACACACACACACACACACACACACACACACACACACACACACACACACACACACACACACACACACACACACACACACGCACACACACACGCACGCACGCACGCACGCACGCACGCACACACACACACACACACACACACACACACACACACACACACACACACACACACACACACACGCACGCACGCACGCACGCACGCACGCACACACACACACACACACACACCGCCGTTTTGATTATCTCGCCGCCTCGAACCGGCGTTCTCGCACGCAGATCCGTTGGCAGCCGTAACCACCACCGCGGCAACACGAGGCGTAGTTGCTTCGAAGTTCGCTATTAAGGTTCTTGCCGTTCCGTGCCCTGTTTTTAATTGAAGGAATTCGCCGCTGCGAGCAATGGCACCGACTCCACCTCTGTAATCCTCGCGATTGGCTTCGAAGCTTAGAAACCACGGCGCGTTGCATAATGCCGGTTACCGGTTGTCTGCTTTACCTTAGCACATAATTGTTGCGCGGTGAAACATACGCAAAGCATTGTGGTGAAGCTTAACAAGCGTGGGAAGGGGCAATTGTCACGGCACACAGTAGGCATTCCCTATTTATGCACGCGTTCACCCACCGTCTCCGGTCACAGAACGAACAACGATATGCCTAATCAGTGTACTGGCAGAAATTCAGAGATTTTTTCGGGCGTGCCTGTGGCGATTTGAGCCCTTGAGGGCAGTAATAGACATGCATCCATTTTTATCGGACTGCCCGATTTTTTCGGACGTTTCGGTGGCGTCTAAGGGGTTCGAAAAAATCGGAAGCTGATTGTACGACGGACCAAGAGGATGCTTCAATTGGTCCGGGGGGCGAACGCTTAGGAACGAGGATGAGAACGGAAAGGACTATCAAGTCGAGGAATAATCCGGAGCGGAACTGTGCTGCCTCTTCTTTGAAGGAGCTTGAGCTCAAAAAGCAAAGTGTTGGCTGATGCCCAGATGCAGGTGACCCTCACCCAAACCAAAATAATCTCTTTAAAGCAATGAAACGCAACACTGAGGCATTGTGCGCTTGTTGAGAGTACGTCACAGTTGAGGTTGACTTTCAAGCTGCTGAGAGAATCCCAGTTGTGACTAAGTTCGGGCCTAATACCGATGGGCTTGCTATCACTTGATAAAAATAGCTCATTTTCGAAAATACGGGCTTCTGTACGCATCTTTTTATTCGTATTTGAAAATGTTCGACTCGATTTGCAATAGGCTTTACCATTATGTTTTCGAAGATATTCGCTGTGCATTTTACTAACCCCTCTCCTCAGTTTACTATTTTTAATATGATAAACACTACTACTTACTGTTAAAATTGGATTAAGTTGTTTTTTCCTATTTTTACACGCTTACTAGTGAGTGACGGGACTGGGCGACATGGTGTCAACCTGTGTTGACATAAAACAAAGTTCGGTGTTACTCAGGGAATTTCGCAGACACTCAGGGAAAACATGAAAAACTCCGGGAATTTGAAAACGTCAACGTAGGGCCCTATAATGTAAAATTATTCCAATATGTCTTTATTCCAATATCCTGACGTCAAATATGCGTAACCGTCAATGCAAGCATCGGGCGGTGACCCGCAGGGTTGTCTGAACAAACCAATCAAACGGTGTCCTCGTTTACCACTTTGGTTTGCTTTAAAAACAAATAACATTGCCTGCAGTCAGCGGCTTATCTAATTGGCTGACGAGCACGCTCCGGTGAAGAGGGATTCAATGAGGCCGAACCAGTGCACGGAAAATTGATAACCGAATGAAGAGGATGGTGCCGGCGTCTGCGATTGGTCCACTTTCCTTTAGTTGGCTTGAGGTGGCTGGTTGAAAATCACGGCGGCATGCAACGGAAGGTTGATAATGACGCTAAATGAATCCTCAACAAAAAAGACTTGGCAGAGCGAGGTCGTAAACGTGCTGCAAGTGCTTGAAAATGTTACATGGTGTTGCGTTCACCAGGGTAGCGTACCGACGCCTGTTTTTCGAAGCTCGACCGGCGTTACTATTGGGTAGCGTGGCGTTGTCGGGGGGCTGCAAGCGTCCAGTAGACCATGGCGACCTGGCAAGGACGAGACGATTTCTACTGCGAAACTTGCACGATTTATTCAATGGTTGGGGAAAGATGAGAAGAAGAGAATGAAGTGAAAAAGTACATTGCGGGGCCCTTTAAATAGGTCCACTAAAGTTGTAGGCGGGATCTTGCTCACGTCAACGTCACGTGATATTTACTGAGTTACACAGTGCTTAGCGGCGGTACCCACTCACCAGGCGGCCTTTCACGAGCCCGCCTCCACAACTGGCAACCAGCAGGTCCGGGATCGTAGGCGCTTATCCTTTCTTGTAGGCGACGTTGGTTCGCGGAAGTTCCCCTGCAGTGCTTGACAGTTCGTGGAAAGGGCGTCTGGTTGTGGATTGGCTGATCCATTGTCCCAGTTGACGTCTTCACGAGTGTGCCTCCACTCGCGGCAGCCTGGGGGTCATGTCTGGTTCGCGGAAAGAGTTTTCACGCGCACACACAAAGGGGCTGTGAACACTGCCGGGCGTCCGCCACACCGGCATCCACTTGAGACAACCATAGCGAATTAGGAATCCATTCTTCGTTTCGCTTAGGCTTGCACACACACGAAGCGGCCTGTAAGCAATGCGGCCCGGGCCCTGCCAGACCGGTCATCCACTCGAGACAACCATGACAAATTAGGAATCCATCCTTCATTTCGATGAGGCATGGTGGTAGAGTATCCTTTTTGCTTGGGGTGTTACACACCAACCGTAACAACGGCCACGCAAAATGTTTTATTTTACGCAAATAAACCCATGCTCTCCGGCAGGTGAGACAGTCAGGCGAAGTGTGGGGGTGGTTCAAAAAAGTTTTGACCAATCGCGGAGGGCTGATTGCAGAATTGGAATAGAAAAGTTTGGAATAGCTTTACGTTATAGCGCCCTTGGTAGACACCCGGATAATGGTGCAGTGTTTCTTTTTTTGCATAAAGTGCATCAGGAACGCTACATGTTCATACCGAGTGTCTCGGCTAACTGTAGCCGTTTTAAGATATGCCGAATCACTTTAGGAAGAGGCGACTAAATCTATGTTTCTGTCTTGATCAAATCTGCTTAACAACATAATTAGTCAATTTAAATTATTCAATGTGGAAAGTATTAGCTTTATTAACATTACGGAAAAACATTCAGCGAGAAAGTTGCAGATCGTTCTAGGAGACACCTAATTGGGCCGATTCTAAAATATTACTTGTTACATAATCGTGCTTTTTCTTTTGTGCATCCTGCGTCCAACATCGCAAAGAAAGCCCCGCTATGTATGAAAAAAAAAAAAGAGTGCGCGACAGGTCCGATAGCACGCTGCGATTGCAGCGCTTTCAAACGTGCAATGTATGAACGAGCAGCCCACTTCGCCCCCTGCCATGCTGCCTCTTAAATGTGACAGGGTGGCGACGTAGGCGTCGGCCGTGCGATTTACGCCCCCGATGAGCTTCCCTCGCAGCGTTCTGTGTTAGCGATAAGCGAACCAGCCAGTTCGCCAGGCCAGGTGCGCGCTGTTCGTTCAGAAACGACCTGTTTGAGAGCGCTGCGATCGTGGCACGCGCTTTCTCTATATTTCTTTTTCATATTTTGTGGAATTTTGTTAAGACACAGAAAAAAAAGATTGCATAAGAATTAGGAAGTTAAGAAGCTGCTGAATTAGATGTTTCCTAAAACGCCCTACAAAGGTCTCGTTGGTTGTTCTGCCCTAAAGTTAATATTTTGGAAGCTGATTAGTTAATTCTGGATAACTTAGGCCGAATACATTAGGCGGAATACATATAAAATTGTCTGACTTTATACATACAATTGCCTACCACATACACTTGGTCGCGTCCTTCTAGAGTGGTTCGGCATATTGTAACACAATGGCTACAGTTAGGTGGTACACGCTCTTGGTGTAGTATAGGCCTCGATGGTTTGTTTTCTTTACATTTCAGTCTTCATTAAAAAATATAAGACACCCTGAACTATAGTTGACGCATATATATATATATATATATATATATATATATATATATATATATATATATATATATATATATATATATATATATGCGCTGCATGGTACGTTAAATTGAAGTCATTTTGAGCTTCAATTAGTGTTAGGAGGCCACCGGGGATTTAGACCTCGTTAGAACTGTTTGAACGAATGGTACGCCTGAGCAAGTAATGCACGAACTCTTCCCTGCCGAGATGAACGTGCTTCTGAAATTCCTGCACCAGATAGCGCGTCCTGTTGTGCGAAAGACAGTTGCATATTCAGTACACAGCGATGGCTGTAAAAAAAATGCCACATGATGGCATCTGTTCCTGAGAAATGTGTTGAAGACACAAATGTATGTCAAATGCATGATTTACGACCACTCCGATTCCTTGTAGGACAGCGTAGACAAAAGGAAAAAAATGAAACTAGTAGCAAACAGCGTCTTTATTTATTTCCTCATTAGCAAATCGACAACAGCTGTCACAAACGAGAGCGCGTGTGGCCAACTGCCGTAGAGAAAATGAAGTTGTAAAGAATACAATGCGCGAAGCAAGCTCGACATGGGTTTCCTTGATACCATTTTAATGACACGAGGCAGATGAAGAGTTACGAGCATCGATTCGCATTATGCGCAACTCATTTTTGTTCGTGCGGCTCTAAGAGAGTCAAATGATAATGAAACGCACTTCCAGAGCTCGAGATAGAACATGTGCACCATTTCTCCATTCGTGCCGCTATTTTCCTATAGATACCTCTCATTTCGTAGCTAAGGAATGTTTATGTGATGTTATAATGGGATTACGTCCTTTCTGACTGCGGTAGATGTGTTTCGTGAAGCGATTGTTTATCTCTTCCGTCATTTATGAATTCATTGAACAGGTTACGCAACAGGAAAAGTACGCGTAAGGACTAGCGTACAGAAATTAGTGGGGCAACTTGCACTGCGACATCCGCCGTGGTGACTTAGCGGCTGTGGTGTTGCCCTGCTAAGCACGAGGTCACGGGTTCAAATCCCGGCAGCGGCTGCCGCATTTCGATGGTGCCGAAATGCATGAACGCCCATGTCCCGTTCATTGGGAAAACGTTAAAGATCCCCTGGTGGTCAAAATTAAACCGGAGCCCCCCCCCACTACTGCCTGCCTCATAATCAAATGGTAATTTTGGCACGTGAAACCCCACAATTCAATTCAATTGCAATGTGACACTGTATACCCACAGCTCCAATCGTAAAGCGTTTTGTTCGTAATAGCTCTTCACCTTCGCCTGCCGTCTTTGAAAATGATAGGTTTGTCTATCCCTTTTGGTCGGCATCGTAGAAAGGCAATTTTTTTTCCTACGAACTTTGTTAATACTGGTCTTATATTTAGCGCAGTTTAGCGGTACTTTTCCTGCCGATTTAACACTTCAGAAAATGTAACTGCTCGCACAGAAAAGCACTTTTTCGGCCAGTTAAGATAAAAGCCTATTCAAGCGCCTGACTATATACTACACACGGAAGAAGAAGATTATGAAAGGTACGTACAGTTAAACCACGATTTTACGAAACGTAGTTTTACCAATTTTCAGATTTTATGAAGAACTTCAAGTTACCCAAATGTTTTCCGTTTGGTACAATGCTTTTACCACTTAAATCTCCCTAAGGACAATTAACCATCTCTGCCGATATTACGCAGCTGCCCCAAAGAAAACAGGTAGGAAAATAAGTAACACCACCACAGCCATCCGGCAGACGTGTAGTTCGCCGAACGCGCAAGCCCCAATGCCCGCGCAGACATGGACGCAACACAAAATTTTGATGACGAGGACCTTGTGAAGCTTGTTTCCAACAGAGAATAAGTGTTAGAAGATGACGACACTTATGCAAACGTAGACCGTGTGCCGACAACTAGCGAGGTCATAGATGCCTTCGACCTTCTTACGCGATCTGGCATGTCTCAAGAAGGAAGAGAAAACGCTCTCAACACACTCGTGAGCTACGGGAGCTGCTTGAAGCCTTCACTGAAAAAACTCTAGGCAAGCCAAAACAACCGTCTTTCTTGCAAGAAGTAAATCGGTCGTTTAACCTCGAGGTTCTCGTATTTACGATGTTAAGAAGGTTTGATCATTCTCTGTCGTCGACTTCGTAAATTCGGATAAAAGGAATACGCGAGGCGTTGCTCAAAAATACTTCAAACAACGAGTGCAACTTCATAATTCTTCTTTTTTCTGTTCTCCGCCCTACCAGCTTCGTCCACTGCAGCGAAACCTACTAGTTGTGTAACCATTCCCCCCTCTCTCCTCCTACAGCCCCCCCCTCCCGCAATCTTCCCAACCATGACAGACAAGCAGAATAATTCTCGTCCACTGTCCAATAGTAATAATTTTGTGCGCGTCGTAGCGGAAGGGCCGTGGAAGGATTACTGGCGCCCGATCGGGAACCGTTCTTCCGTCTCTGAAACGCGCAGCTGTTTCCCTTTCTCATTGTCTGACAGACGCGCGACAGGACCCGTTAGTGAGACCGAGCATCTTTGAAGGGAGCAGCGCAAAAGACGGGACAAGCGAGTGGCGAGCGGGCTTACAGAGCGCTGACAGAGTGTAATGTAAGAAAGACAGAGGTACACAGGGATATGAAGACTTGAACTGGTCAACAGTTATCTCGAACAAGGACATCTCTGGAGCAAACGTTTCGACACGAGGATTGTCAACGGTGCCTCGTTGTGCAGATGTGCCTCATTCCGCAATTGTGGATCACTAAAAAGTATAATGCAGATATTACTAAGTAAAAATGTTGCTATCCTGCTTTTATGAACGGGCATTATGTCACAGTTGCAATAGGCGTGTCTCGGCACAATGGCCCCCACACCAACTCACCGAGCTGTCCTTATTCTTGCAACGTATTATGAAGCTAATAAGAGTTTACATTTGTGTCCTAGGAACACGCACAAAGAGTAGGCACGATGGTCTGGTGCTGAAATTTGGCAGTTGCGCTGCTGTACGAGTATCGCCAATGATAATGCAATGGGAAGATGCAGAAGAATGGTGTTGAAGCGACCGCTTTAGATAAATGAAAGCCAGGATCATTCATTAAGAAGCCTGGACAAATAGTATAATATAAAAACTACTTATTTAGGAATTTAACTTGTAATGTGATGATGACATAATTAAATGATGAATAAACATTGTCTCAGGACCCATCTGATGATGACTATCGACGTCAATGCGAGCATTGAATCAATGCAGTGGTTCATGGTATTGCCATCGTCGAAACTAGTTATGTATGAGGCGTGTACTACAGCGGGACTCTTCTTTCGCGCTTAAGAACACTCGGTGCCATCTAGCACCGCCGCCGCGAAGCCTGCGCGTGACCTCCCAAATACATGGCCCGCTGGCGCGTGCGAACGCCGAGAAGCGCGTCATGCGACAACCGCTTTCCTCTCGCGCTTCTTCATGAATGCGCTGCGCCATCTAGTGGCGCTCCCTAAAAGTTCCCGCGTGGCCTCCGATGCGAGAGGCTCGGCGCGCCGGTGTCTGCGTACAATAGATAGATAGATAGATAGATAGATAGATAGATAGATAGATGCCGAAGAGTTAATCATAACGCATCAACGTGTGATATTTACAATCGCACCCTTACATCATGCAGCGAACGCAAACACTTCCCTAAAAGCAACAGCTTCTCGTGTAACACGTGCGAGAATGAGATCGCAAGCCCAGCCACACAGCACCCCCACACTATTTAAGGCACATATCGTGTTTTTATAATAATGATTCAAAATGATAAGAATATTTATTAATGCGTTAGCATTCTTGGGGTACGTCACGCAGCACGTCAATGAACGTCTTTGACGCCAACTTGTGTAATTAGGTACGTGCCACTGGGCATGTGCTGCTCTACAGTGACGATGGAGATCCCTTAACTTTATCCGATGCTCAGCGTAATCGAACCCGCGCCGCAAGGGTTCTTCAAGGACAGCAACCGGGCGCTTTAATAGGCTGCGCCACAAGTGCACTGGGTATGCGCCGCGTCTCGATGAACGTCTTAAGAGGAAGCTTAGGCTCGGGCCCAACTCCGACGCGGCCTATTCAAATACATGTAAAACGCAAAAACGTTTTTATGAGGTAACCCCTGGACCGATTTTGATGAAACTTTTTGCATTTGAAAGAGACAGTTAAATTCTAGTGACTGTTGGAAGCGGAATTTCGATTTAGGGCTTCAATTTTCTTAAAACGTTTTTCAAATATTTGACCGTTTGAAAAAAATAGAAGCACGAAGTTTACAAATTCATAGCTCTGCATCAAGAACTGATATCGCGGTTCTGTAAACGGCATCCATTAGATCATTCAAAGCGGACAAATTCAATATGTCATTTTACATCTTACGTGAATGTGTTACGTTGGTTACAATGGTTTTGCAAAAGTTGTATTTCCCTATGATTAAATTTTTTTATATTTATGTGTAACAAATCAATTTTGTCCGCTTTAGATGTACTATTACATGTAATTCACAGAATTGTATTATCATTTTTAGTGGTTGAGTTACGGAGTTGTAAACTTGATAGTTTCGTTTTTTGAAAGTTTTCGATTTTTGCCAATTTTTAAAAGAAAATTTACGACCTAACTCAAAAATTCGAAACCAACAGTCACTAGATTTTAAGTTTGTCTTTTAAATGCAACAAACCTCGTCAAATTTGGTGCAGTGGTTGCCGAGAAAAACGAATTCTCCTTTTACATGTATTTAGATAGGAGCACTCGAGCTAAAGCTTCCTCTTAAGGCACATTCACACCGAAAGCGGAGCGTCTAAGCGGACAAGCGGATTTTCAAAGCGGCGAGGCGGCGAGCGCCCGCGCCTGTTCAGACCGGCCGCATTGTCTGGCTATCCGCGCCGCGGGGAAGGCGGGGCATCTCGCAATTTCTTTAGCAATTTCAGGGACGTGCCGCCATCTCGCGGCACTTTGGGTTTGTGCGCGCACTTTCGATATTTTTTTCTTCGTGGGTCGGCGCGCTCCCGTCCACTATCTACTTCTGCAAAATGATGAGCTCAGACGAAGAAGACGAAATCGTTGGCATTTTACTCGCCACTTGTCTAGTCGATTTTCAAGATTTGTTACAGCGCAACACAAGACAAGGACAAAAGATGGTATAAAGCGACGACACGGCGCCGTGTCGTCGTTTTATACCTTCTTTTGTCCTTGTCTTGTGTTGCGCTGTCACAAACCTTACTATGAATCCCAACCAACTGGCCCAACTTGCCGTTTTGACGCTTTTGAATAACAGAAGCGAAAAGCCCAGAGAAAGACATTCGTTTACATTCCTTCATCAGCGCTTCCGCAGTGTCGGGTTCTGATTGGCTGCGGCCAAAGCGGCCAACTTATCCGCGCGGAAAAAATCGGTCCGGGCGCGATCCGGCCAAGCGGCCGCGTATTTTCCGCTTTGCGGAAAATCCGCGGCCGCTTGGCCGGATCCGCTTGTCCGCTCCGCCTTCGGTGTGAACGTGCCTTTACATAGTAAAGCTTTAGCGAGCTGCGACATGAATGCACTGGGGATGTGTCGCTTTTGAGTTATCCTCTCGCCAACTAGTGCGTGCCACTGAGTGCGCGGCATGCGAGGCTACGATTCTCAGCGTCCGCAGGCGCCGGCACGCCATGCTTCCGGTCTCGGAGGCCGCGGACTTCTCGCAGCGGCACCAGATGGCGCATCGTGTCCATAAGCGAGAGATAGAGGAGCCCGGTTGCAGCATGACGCATTTCTAAGCGTTCGCACGCACCGGGACGTCATGCATTTCGGAAGCCACGCGCAGGCTTCGCGGCGGCGGCGCTAGATGGCGCCGAGTGTTCTTAGGGAAGCGCGAAATGGGAGTCCCGCCTGCTGTACACGCCTTACACATGACTCGTTTCGACATTGGCAATACGTTTTGTCGCTATTTTCATTAAATGCTAAGCACGCTACTGTCGACACTCATTGTGAGTTAAGGTTGCGCCGAAGTTTTTTCTATACTTATGCATATTTGTGTAAGGAACTACGTCAATTGGAGATATCCGATGCTCGCTATATGGAGTGAAGCTTTCCTGTATGTATGTATTTTTCTTGTCGTAATGCCTGTGAGCGCGAACTTACATGTTTAAGCCAACTTTTGTGCATGCCAACACCGCACGCGCATTATGCTTCAACAACGTTGCAAGACACAATGAAAATTTTTCACTTTTTGCTCCAATACTCGCGTCACGGCGTTTACAGTGGAAAATTATGAACGTAAACCGCGACTCGAAATGTTAGGAAGCACAATACTCTTGGGAGGAAGCACAAGCTCAAATGGCAATATTGTGGTAGAAGTGCTTCTGACCATTCCCAAATATAGCTTATTTTTTCACTCAAACTTATATTTATGTAATTGACGAAGTAGAAGTGTAGTTTAATATCAAGATAACTTTATAACAAGGTATTTGCTAGCAACAGCCTTGAAGTACTTATCATGTTTTATTGGTGTTCTAGCCGACTGCACCGATGAAAACGTTTTGTCGTGAGCGAGATTTTGACCTGTGTGAGACCCCTTAAGCTCAACTGCGCAATTTAATAAATTGACCACACTAAAGGACATATATACGTGCCTTAATTTCAGAATGCTTGGAACTCTACAAGCGCTTTCAAAAATAGAGACCTGTAAAAATCACGGAGGAACTAAACTCTGTTTTACGAGCCGTGGTTAAGTCATGACATTATTTTCTTTGGAAAGATAAAAATGCTGCACGACTTTCTCAAGCCAGTGCTCTTGGAAACCCTCGTGCTCAATGCGTACGCACTTCCAAACTTTCATCATTTTATTCTGCAGAAGCAGCAAAGCGTTGAAGGTTCAACAGGGTCCTGCGTTCCCCGATGCGCTTTTCATCAATACTTTAACTCCGCGTACCGCGCCTTTTCTTTAAAAGCAAAGTCAAGATTCTCTTGTGGCCTTCTCTGAAAGTGTGTAACGCGTCGTGTTCGGTGGAAAAGAGGAGCCAAGGGAACCGCCAAGGCACCGAAGCTATGATAAAGTTTGCATTAGAGAGTACCTACTTTCTTCATTTCTGAGCAGAGCTGCGCGCTTACTATGTCTGACTGTGTTGAGCGCAAGCCGCTTATACCTCCTCTTTCTCCATTTTTAAACAAATTTCTTAACGTGCGGTAGAAAGGCCTATAAACAGGCCCTCTGTTACGCGTCTTATTATAGTAGTAAACATTTTATTCGTTAGCTGCAGCTTTGCTTTGCATAAAAATTTTTTTTGAATGTATCTTAACATTGCATCACACAGCACTCGTTACAAGAATGCAGACACTTTTCGTGGTTGAAACACTTCGGTTCTGCGGAGCCGTAGCAGGCCGTTTGGGATTCATCTAAAACGAGATTCATCTAAAACGGCGGGATATAAGCTTCTAATACAAACTAATGTAGAGAGGCGACATAGTAGCCGCACTATTTCTTTTTCACCGGTAACCTCTTAACCCTTCAACGGGTGAAATTCGTACGGCAATGTGGAAACACCGTTCACCACATTAAATACTAGATGCCTTAAAGAAGATATTTTGGGGAATATTTGAAAAATTGTCACGTAGCATTAAAGGAGCACTGCAACACTAAAACGTTCCTGAGCTTTAGACAAGGCTGCCGTAACCGCACGAGTCAAATATTGTGATGCCCACAGTCTCACATAAATGATTATGCGAGAGTTCATGCACGAATGTATATGAACAAAAGTCGTCAAGTCCTAACACCAGAGTATAACCAGATTGGCTTCACGTTATCAGCAAGAAATTTTCTCCCATGTGCTCTCATCTACTTCATTTCCATTCGTTTATTTGATCATTCATTCATGCCTTTATTCAGAGAGAGAGAGAAAAAAAAATAATGCAGAGAAAGGCAGAGAGGTTAACCAGAGGTAGTTCCGGTTGGCTACCCTGTGCAGGGGGAAGGGTTAAGGGGGATAAAAAGAGAAACAGAGTGGAAGGGGGAGATAGAAAGAAAGGGAGACAAGCACGAACAAAGCGCGTACACTACCGCGCGGTAAGGGGCGGCATTCTTAGAGTCTGTCGTGAAGCCCCGCAGACGGCAGGAACCTTAGTAACGCGAGTAAGGCCTTCAACGCGGATGTTCTTTCGGAGCATTGGCCTAAAGCTTTTAGTTCTGATAGTGGACGATTGTCCAACTGTTTCAGTACTCTGCACATCACTTGTCGCTGAGCACTATATCGAGGGCAGACACAGATAATATGTGCGAGCGTCTCGTCGATGTTGCATGTGTCGCACATGGGGCTGTTGGCCATTCCAATGAGGAAAGCATATGAGTTCGTAAAGGCAACGCCTAGTCACAGACGGTAGAGCACGGTCTGATCACGTCGTGGTAACCCAGGTGCCTTTATTCAGAGAGTTTCAAGTGCCTTATGAACCTGTTTCAAATCTCTAAAGTGCCAAGTCACTAAAAAACAACCACGAATAGAACTTGTGCTGCTCGGGAGAAGTGGCCATGCTGAGCTCATACTAGAGCGGACATATCTATCTTTTTATTGCGGAAGCAATTATAGACCTGTTACATCGAGCAGTACCCGTACCGCACACCAGGGGCCGCTGTATGCCTGTCGCCATTGAACACCTAGGGCATGAGACGCGCCTCTCCGCTTCGCCAACGTTCCGGAGACGGCAGCAGCCATTTAGTACTATTTACTTAAAATGTAAACGACCAGAGAGTAGAGCCGTGCTCTGTCGTAAACTGCAAGAACTGCGACATAGACTTGACTGTATAAGGGTTGAGACTATCTGCGAGCTTTATCCTCCTCAACCGCACAGGGAGTGCCCGTACTTAGGACCGTTCATAACGCACGCCTTTCCGCAAGGCAACCACAACGTCGACCGCCAGCGCTACATAGCCAGTTGCTGGCAATCACCTGCAACCGATTGCCGGCAATGACGAGCAGGCTAACACCGCCTGCAGCAAGAACACAGCGTTACCACCAGTACTGGCACAAAATATCACGTGATGTTGAACTTCAATAAACAATGGAAGTCAGCACATAACAGCGAAATCAAACATGGAATAACAGGCGGACACGGCGAGCTTTCTTGCTGTGCCAGAAATACAACAGGAGGCAAGTGATCGCACGCCACTTGCAATATATTTTGTCCACGCGTACGCGAATACAATAATAAGTGCTGAAAGTAATAACAGCAGTTTCCAAGTTGTCCGATCAGCGCTGGCGACAATAATTACGCGGTGAGAGCAGGTAGCAACCCGGCTCTTTCTGCAGGCGCACAGACGTCTATTGCGGAACGAAGTTGTTGCACATACATTCAACGACGACAACGGGCTCTGAGCTATAACAGACCTACAAATCTACCGCTGTAAGGGCTAGAATGCAGAGGGTTAACAGCAAACACCAAGCTACTAACATTGGTCGCCTTCAGCCGGTAAGCTAGCACACTGTAATATTGCAGCGGAGACGAAATGTATAATTTAAAGGTTTGCTTACACTTCCTGTGCAGCTCTCTGCTCACCGTTGTGGCCGAAATAACAGCTGTGTGAAACGCGCCTGAGGCCGCCATGACCACTGTAAACAAGCGAGCAAGTTCTGATCAGAAGGCGCTGAATGGCGGGTGCAGATAAAATATGGTGGCGCCCTCTGGTAGGGTGCTGTAAAAGGTCTATAGGCACACTCCAGGTGCATTTTCGCCGTCCCCGTGGTGTTCCGTATGAAGTTCTCGCGCACCGTATACTGCGGGTGTGAAGGGGAGCCGAGAAGAATGGTGGCTTCATCCGCGCCATCTTCCCGCACATTCGATGTTGGAGGTCACGCGAGCGCGCGAAAGAGAGAGAGAGAGGGGGGAGGGAGGTTGAGCGCACGTTGACGTGATGAACCGTGCGGAATGGGGGGCCACTTGAGTATGCGTATCCTCCTGTATCCCGGGCGTGAATGTGCTTGGCCGTCAGCGCGGCTGAGTGCATACGCGCCCACGGGCCGTACCTTGGAGGTAATCCGCAGCACGTGCAAAGCTTAAGTACGAGCTGAGATGGCTGGTCGCTTCATGCGGGCTGTGTTCTCGCGCGCCTAGTATTGGAAGTCGCGTAATCTCAAGTTTTCGAGACGCGTCTAAATGAGAGGCAGCACGAAGGATTTGCTCCCTGCAGCTGGCGCGCTGCATCACGCCAGCGTTGTGACAGCGAGTGTTCGCGGTCATCGAGTGAGGTCTGTTCATGTTTGCCTGTGCGGGCGCGTCACAGCATGCTTGTTAATTGAATATGGTAAGTGAATGTCTGCTGCAATTTATACGGCCGATAAAACTGTCAACCTTATTCCGTGTAGTTGTCGAAAACTTAGCCATCGCTATCAACGCCTCGCCTTCGGGGCGATGCTGCAACTTTTCTTTTTTGTTAAAGTCAAGCTTTGTTTGTCTTTCTAGAGAATATTTAACAGGGAAAACAGCTGTTAACGGGTGTAATGTTTCGCAAACAACAACGAAGAGCTGAAATGAAGAATTAACGATAAATCTATATCAGTTATCAGCTATGTCCCGCTTTTGCATCGAGTTCTTGATTACTCCTTCAAAAAGAAAATACTTTAGGCTCCGTGTACATGTCCACTTTACTGCAATGGAACAAATGAAAGAGAAACGTTTCACTTCGAAAAGCATGCGAAGAATTCTTTTGATCTAAGCTTTGCAATGAATGTATTCTTTAGTTAACAGCTTTGGGCAGTGGATACCATGGAGTTAGTCGTTAAGAACTTACACGTATACAATCTACGAGTTCAGTAACGCTTGTTGAAGTACAGGCGTGTATATTAGAATTAATTTTGGTGCCTACCTAATTGAAAGCATGTAGAACTATAATTGTTAAGGTCACCGTCATTCCGAGCCCGTGACTGCGAGTTTTTTCCCTTTCATTGCTTCCGATGGTAACATTGACTTCCAGTTTGTTGTTATATCTTCTTGTTCTCAGAGTCACGTAAAGTTGGCGACTGCGTGTTGGTATCTGGGAACTGGACTGTTTATCTTCCGGGGCTTGAGCATTGTATGAAAGCCGCAAGTGAGACCCGCCACTACTCGACATAACGGTTCGGGGAAGTTCGCCGCTGCCTTTTCAAAATATTGCGCAAGGTTCTACTGAAGTTCGTGAATGTCGGGGTATTTTCAACGCTGCCTGCGTTATTGCACTCATTCTTTCCATCCACACTTTTTGGCATTCACTGTATCACAAGGGGTATAGTTCTCTTTTTTTTTTTTGCGCTCTTTTTAGTCTATGCTCCGCTTCCTGAGTACAAAGGGCAATGCTATTGCGGGGAAGTATGCATGGAATTCTACCCCTTTATTCTTCACTGTGTAAACAGGACATGCTGCATGCGGCAGAACCCATCGGATTTATTCCGAATTGGACACGAGTAGATCTCTCCCGCTGACTTCTTTATTGAGGCTGACAAAATCGCGCGGCGAAGACCTTACTCATGTCTTGGTTGTTATGCTTCGATATTGAAGAAATCCCCACATATTATTATTTTTCTAAACTTAAAGGTCATCTTAAAGGGCGAGGGGGTATACAAGAGGTGCGCAACGCAGTGAAAGACAGGGTGTAGGTTTTACAAGAAACAACGAAGAAACGTGGCGCATTTACAATATTCCGTTAGATCGCTTCGGAACGTTGCGAACCCCGCACACACGCGCAGACTCTAGCAGAGTGAGCGAAAACAACAGAAAATGACACAAAATAAGAGACAAAAGTTGATGGAGCGCGCTTTGAGAAGAGCAAGAAGAATAAGGAGAAGCATTACGCTGAATAGGAGCTACGGGCCTGGCTCCCCGGCGTCGCACGCCGCGTCGGCTTTCAACCGCTTTAAGCCGGCGGGCGACCACCCGGGGTCGTCTTAGCGCAGGGCGCTGGCTTCTCAGTGCGTGCGTCTTGTTGCAACCTCCGCTCTTTGTCGTTATACTTTCGAGCGCCTCTGGCGTTGCAGCCTAGCTTCATATAGAGAGCAAAGTTTATCACAATTATTTCTGCTTCTTCTTTTTTGAATGCTCCTTTGCCCGCATTTGTTTTCGACGCACGAAAGTCACATTCGGCAGGGCGATGTTTACTCGACCTTTCTTTCTTTCTTCCTTCCCGGGCCGCCGCCGCAGAGAAGCTTTGAAAGGATGCTCGCGCCGCTTTGACCTTTCTTCGCGTTACCGACACTCGGTCGCCCAGCGGTATGTAGTACCGTGCAACGCCGCGAAAGATAGCGTCTGCGAGTTATGAGAGCCCAGCGGATTGCAAATGCTCTCAAATGGTTTGTAAGAACAGGTATAGCGGTGAATCGCGATACGACGAGCCATAAAAATGGCGAAGGCGGCTGGTCGAATGAGACACTGTTAATTATTACGCGCGAAACTTCCCAAAATTTGTCGGACTGAGTTCTCGAAGCCCTTTCTTTTTCGTCGGAACTAGGCCCGCATTCGCAACGTTTGTTTTATGTCATAAGACGTTCCTGGTATAGCAACGATCGGTGTGGCGATAGCCAATTGTGGACGGCGGTTATAGGTAGGATAAGTATCGTGAATGCCGATCCTGCTTCTGATTATCCAGCCACCTTCGCTAATATGTGGTTTCAGGATTGGTTTGGTGTTTGTTCTTATGAACAGCTCTGGCTTCCGATCTACTTAGCGTTTGTATTCATAACAACAGCAAAAAAGAGTTGTTATTTCGTTTGTCAGACTAGCTACCAGTCAAACCTGATGTTGGGCCTATTGGCTGAGGCGGCCTGCAAATAGCAAACACTTACCAACAAGAAGCTTTGAGGAGTTAGTCCTAGGAGTCACGCTTATTGAGTCATCCGCTTGTAACTTCGAATTCACGCTGCAGTAATTGGCGTGCCGAGTGACGTCACCAGGTGTGTGAACCAATAAGGACACCTTCCTTACGTGCGTAACGGCAGGAAACGCAGCTTATAAGAAGCGTTCATTACTGAAAATATTTCCTCACCTTACAAATGAGCGAAGCCACTAGGAAAATGTGGAACAATTTAAGGTGCTAGCCGCATGAAAACACATTTCCGACGCTTTTTCGGTGTGTCGTCACCTTGCGTTTTTCGAGCTACGAGAGAAAAACCGCCGCAATCGCCGGCCAAATATGTTCCTTGCGTTACCCACAGAAGATGTTAACGCTCATCTCGAGCACTTTGATGGGGGCTGCACCCTGCTCTTGAATCTTGGAGTAGCGGTGGTAGGGGTTAGCTTAGCACAATGAAGGGGGCTTATATGGCTCTTATAGAGCATTCGACTGGTCACTTTCGGGAGCTCTGGCGGTTCGCTTTACATTCGTCTCGTTCATTCAGGCCGCCGTGCTCCCAGCGCCAAGCGTTATATAGGAGCTCTCGCCTTCGAGCCGGGAGCGCGACAGGATTCCAGTCACGTGGCTCCTCAGATTGCGCTGGGAGCAGCTGAACCTTCGGCGCGTTGCAGGCTTCCTCTGGCTCCAATGTCGGGAGGACTCTTGGGCGTCGCTGCAAACCCAGTTAGTGCGCCGTAGCAACTCGCCGTTCCTTCTATTGACACTGTCCTGTGCCACTGACTCTCCTGTTACCTTTTGCCACTTGTACTTTTGCAGCTTGCGCACATGTACGTATTGTTTATGAGAGAGTGACATCATGCACTACCCTAGTCATCCGGAGTATCCGGAGCATGCTGGATAAAAATGTCCTACATTTAAGAAAGAATCTCTCTCTCTCTCTTTCTTTGATGAGCGCAACAGCGTGTTTATCGCATGGCCTGAAACGTACGCATGAAACAGCATGCCGAAAAAACGGAACACTTTTGGGGAAGAAAGAACGAAATAAAAAGTCCAACTGGCTATATAGCCAGCTATTGGGGGAGCGTCTTTGTCCATTCGACTCAAGTGAGTGGGCGAACGGAGCGCTTAACTTCCACAGCACTGAAATGTTGAAGTAGGAAAGAGTATACCCGTCCCCACAGCTTTTAAATCTTTATTTTCTGCCCCGCCCAGCTGCTTTTAGTTGCATTTTTCCCCATCTTGCTTGCTGGTCGCAAAAAGAGGCACTCCTCCGTGTTTTTCTTTTGTTTATCACCTTCATTCTGTTGGCCGCAGCGTGCCGTAGTTCGGAGGAAGCGTTCGATGAGCCTCCCACGGGAAAACCCGGCGACACTCCGAGAAGCCCAGTGGGGAACGCCGCGCCCTCATATGTGCGATCTTTATGCGCATATGGATTTCCGATGCCCGAGAACGAGGATCGTGCTACTTAAGTAAACAGCGAGCTTCATTGGCGATGCGCTTCTTCGGCCCGGAGATGAGAAGCGCGGAAGAGACGCGATCCGATGTTTATAATAATACAGTGGCGGTGCCGAAAGGAGTACTACCTTCTTACATGCTCAACCCCCCTCCCCCCCTCCCCGCTGCCATCCTTAGCCACTAACATTGCTCGCAACTACAGAGATAGCCTCTCCGCTACACACCCTCGGCATCGAATCTTAAATGTCTCTGTGTAGTTAATGAGCACTCTATTTTTGTTTGTTCTCTCTCATTCCCCAATTCCCTCATACTCCTCTCCCTCTTTCGTTTCTTTCTTTTTCTTCTTTTTTTTTTTTGCAGTACCTATCCTAGACATTGCGCTTAGGGAAAGCGTCACCACATTATGTCGTTCATTTGTTGTGCAGATCTGGAAACGATGAGACGGACAAACGAAGAAAAAAATAAACATACATCCCCAAGTTTGTTATTCCTCGTGGAAGTTGCTCCAACTTCTTGGCGAACGTGTGGCGAACTTGTCAACCAGTTTTGCGAACACTCTTTCGATGAATTTTGTCGCTTCTGGAAAGCGCGTCCGCAATCGGAATCACGCGGTTTCTCGATGTGACTGCAGGCTTCATGTTGCTGTGGTTTATTTTATGAGAGGTTTCACGGGGGCATGCAATTGCTACATATGTCCTGTTAAGGTGCGCTTGCGCGCTTCGAGTGCCTGACTTGTCAAATGTCTCCAATCGTAGGGACCCTATCAGCGTTCGCTAATTGCCGAAATACCTTGCACATTTGTTTTTGCAGGCGTACACGGGTTCGTTTAAAAGCGCAAGTAATTTTATGCCACCCAATGAGGAAACCAATCCGTCCGTCCGTCACGTAAGACAATCGTTTTCAAGATAAGGTCCGCAGCGGCCGCGGCGAATTCACTCTCGTGCTGCCTCTCGCTTCAATGCGAACTAAGCGGCCAGAACACAGCGCACACAAAGCTACCAGCACTCTGTCCCCATCGCAGATCGCTTGCAGGATAGCGCCCGCCCGTCTGACTTCGCCGCGAAGTAAGTAGCGAGAAAACCGCGTACACGAAGCTATCAGCACTCGGTGTACTCTGTCTGCATCGCAGATCGCTTTCAAGATAGGGCCCGCGCGGCCGCGCCATATGCAGCCGCCACCGGAGTACGGTCGGTCACTGTTGATAACCGTTCGACGCGGATGGATAAAGCGCTAAAGGAGCCATAACGGCTTATAATGGTCGGAGCGTCGCCAGCGCGCCAGGCGCCGTCACCTGCCGTAGTTCGCTTGTGTCATCAATCCACCTTGAACCGCCGTCGGCAGCAGTTCGATACGCCGCAGCGCTGTCGTTTATACTTGTCGCATCAAGTTTCATAACATTGGTAATGACACCGCGTGGCGCGAAGTTGAACAAGAGGCACAATGCTGACGCATACTTGGACAACTCCCAAAGGATTTTCTCCGTGGATATTTAGGTATGTCGGCCCTAACTTTCAAAGCATAAAATATTAGTGAGTATAAGACGACCGACATCAATCTCCTTGTTAATTTCGATAAACGAAAGCGCTTTTGTTTCCCCAGTTTGTTCGTCGAATACTGTGGGAGAATTTCAGCGCGCCGAGCATTCGAAGGAAACTGGAAGTGCGGATATCCAATTGCGCAATGTGAAGTAAATAGGTGTCGATTTCGGGATAGGACCGATTTATAGATTCAGTCATGGTGTGCCGTTACGTCACGAGACATCGGCCGTCTTATTTCGCGATCATCGGGTGACAATGAAACGACTTAGGTAACTTCTGCAGCGCTGTTTTCTAATTGTGTCATGCCGACTAGCCCCAACGTAAGCCTTAATCAACTTAGGTAATGGTAGCTGTTGATGGAATTCGAATCGGCGCTAAGGAGGGCCTTGTTTTTCAATCCCAGAATGGTGACGTGGGCGTTACGAAAACCGTTACGGGTGTGTTGACGTGCTCCAGGCGGTGGAATTCAAGTTCCGGACTGACTAACCTCTGCTTCGTGGAGAAGTGCAAAAATCCGGGGGAGGGAACTATGTTCGAAGAAATGGGGTATATGTACCTTATAAACCGATGTTCAGGAATAAATACAAATCCGCTCAATGGAACAAGAGTGACACGTCGAAGCTGAACAAAAAAGAATTAAAAGGAAGAAAAAGTGTCACGACGGTGGCTAAAGAAGAAACGACAGAAGAATTCAGTTTAGTGCCGAGTAAATCAATTGAACAGTTGTGAACCAACCAATCCAGCGTTTTTTTTTTTTTAAGGCTTATGAAATTTGTCTTTCTTGTGCGAGGCAAAAATTTCTCTTGCGCTTTTCCAACGTGTTTTGCCAAGAGCTTAAAGAACTCCTTAAGTCTTAATCCCAATAGGCCTTGTTGCTGCAACTTTCAATAACAACACTCGCTTTCTTTTTCTTGTTTTGGCATGAGTGCTATGAAGTAGGCACGAGAAGGGTGATTGCCTCGGTAGAGTTGTTTCGACATGTTTCCTCTGCGCGCCACCTCCCCTTCGATAATCATCTGGCGGGGCACAGCAGCTTACGAGCTACGAAGTAATTAAGGCGGATCAAATGGAAGCTGCCTTCTCATCAGTTTTCCGAGTCGTTTCGGTACCAGTCGTTATTTGCCCCACTCGATTGAACAGCCGAAACTTTTCCCTCGTCCTCCCTTTGTGGAGGCCAGTCTGTTTCAGTCAACATTATGAGGCAGATCAGCACGAAGAAAAAAAGAAAAAAAAAGCCGGGTTCCTTGCGCTCTCGGCGCGACTGAAGTATAGATTCGCATTAGCCAAGGCGCGTCGTCGGGGTGCTCGGACAACGTGGCAGGGTCAGTCAAGTATTGGGAATATAGAGTGCCCCGAAGAACACATTCGGGACTGCTTCCAGTACATGCCACACTTTCTTCCTTATGACTTGTGCCCGCACAACAGCACGAGTGGGATTCAAAATAAGATGAACCACTCGTGAGTATCGCAAGTACTGCCAACAACCGAGCAACGACGTGTTGGCATCTCGTTGATTACGTTACGTGTTAGTGTCTTCGCGTGTGTCGCGTGTAAATTATTCAAGGCAGCCCAACTAAAGGCACTATATCTTGGAGACACGTGCGTGGTATTCACTGACTTATTCATAAACGCGCTCCAGGAGCAAACCACTCCAGCAGCAAGTGAGGTGGATTGATCCATAAGAGGAATGAGCCTTTTCATTTGCGTGTAGACGCTCACGACGAGTCCGAAGTAATCAGTCTAATTGGCTTAAAGGAAGTCCTTAAAACTTAGATATCGTTAACATTTAGAGTGACATTGTAGAGTGCACTGTGATGTATACCTACTAGTTCGCATTGCATTGTAACTGTGCTAAATGCACTTGATACGCTTTCCTTCAGAAGCCATGGGACAAACTAATGCAAGCAAGCTAAAATAGGAGGGACGAGTGAGGTGCTAGTTGCTCATCACAGGGGCATAAGATTTCAAAAAATTGTGGGAGGAACCATCCGAGATGTAGTTGTTAATGTCTGTGATAGCTCTTTGTCTAACCTGCCGCATATCGCTATGCCGTTCGTCAGTCACGAAGCCTTATGCACACATCAGCAGACACACAAAGGTGCCATCTCGCCGCCAGCACCAATGTCAAATGATATCACGATACATTATATCTTGTTGTAATTACAGCACCTCTGCTGAATCTCAGTAGCGACCACCACGCTTCCTAGTGACCTGACTGCAACTTCGTTGCAATGACACTCTATCAAGCGGCCGTGTACAACTTGTCTTTTGTGGATGAAGCGCTCGCAGATGGCGCACGTCCTCTTCGCCCCCTCCTCCCATAGTGCGTGACGTCACCCGCACACTGGCCAACGGAAAGCAAAAGCAAGGACCGAGAGGTAGAGAACACGGAACCTGCCTTGCTTTCCTCCTCAGCACTCTCATACTCTCTCTCTCTGGTATTTACTCTCCTCTCTGTTTTTATTATGCGACATCAGCTGACGTCCATTCAAAGCGGTCAAATAGCTAAAGAAAGCTATCGCTTTGATACAAATAAATTAACGTAATTCTGTGCGTGATTAAAGCTATCACTGTAATATGTGTAGGGCTACATGCCCCCTGTGTCACCTCGGGGCATATATTTTGGGGGATTGACCGAGACTTCGCTCATACCCATATCTCATATGCAGTGCCGAAGTTGTCTGTTTGCGAACGTACCAAGCGGCACTTGCCCAGTGACCTAAGCTGTCTGCTAGGCCAGACAGCAACGAGGAACAAGTCGTCTGTTCTGGCATGCACATACCCAGTCGCACATGTTGTCTGCTTCGCAAGACGGCAGCGAGCACATACCTAGTGACCCAAGTTGACCCTCTTCCCTGTTTTTTTAACTTTGCGAACGTTGCCGTGTTTCGTGACCGTGGCTGCGGCCTGGCTGTTGGCTTGCCGACTAGGGCAACCAATCACAGAGGAGTACGCGCGCCGAGCGCGCCGCTGGGTTCCTTGCACTACTACCAGGCGGCACTCGCCTCTGCGCATCAGCGGCAGTGCCGGCGCCGGCCGTGCGGGAAAATGCAAGAGACAGAATGCTCACATTCGCGCATCCGCGGATGCACTGTAACGAAGTAGTAAACGCTTCTTACGGATAGAATGGATTCGAATTGCGCTACGTACGTATGCGCATGCTGCCTCCGGGATCATGATGCGTTGAAGGCGTCCGTCGTACTCCCTATTAGTCGGCAACTCCACCTAACAAAAGGCTGGGTATAATTTGTGTGCGCCCGCGCTAGTGCACGCGTGTGCGTGCGTGAGTGCGTGCGTGCGTGCGTGCGTGCGTGTACTCGTGTTTTGATTCTTTATGCACTCACATAAAGTTTGTTTGTATATAGGTTAGAACTTGTTGGATCTGCTGCATTTTAAGGTTTCTTTCCTGCTCCGCCTAGCTGTTCTTAATTGTTTTTCTCTCTTTTTGTTTTTTGTTCTGCGAGATCGACCGACGTTCATCCAAAGTCGGCGGAGTAGCTAAAGAAAGCTGTCGCTTTAAAAGTGATACAACTGTCCTATACTAACTTCATCATTGTCGTCCCTTTTCACAGTATAGCTTGATCGATGACATAGTAATACCTTGCAGAGCTTTTGTTCACAATAATACATGCACTGTTCCTACCCGCATTGTCTCGCAGTTTTTGAGCTGTCAGCTTTAGTGCACCCACGTGCTTTTACTGCACTGTTTAAATGAAGCTTATTTTTTCGGCGCTACAAAACGAACGAGTTATCCAAACCAATGGCAGACGCCGAAGGATACGGATGAACACATGTCGCTTTTTGACAAGCATAACCTCTAGTAGAACGTCTAATTAGTTAACCTTACCATGTGGCAAACATGATCGTTGCATAACATCGCATGACACTGCATTCTGAGTATCTCAACACCGACAGCCTTGGTGTCACGAGGTAGCATAGCAGTGTTTACTGGATATAGTTGCCTGCTCCTGAACTCTCGTGCTACACACGCATAAGTAAGGGAGTAAATAGGGTACGGAGGGTGTCCTTTTGGAGAGTAACTACTTGCCACAACTACACGTCTCGTTGAGGAGTAACTGTGAGGAGATGAGCTGTTACTTTCCATGTGGTTAATTGCTTCTTCAAGGACGAACAGTTGCTCTCTTTGTATGCTCCTCAAGGAAGAAACGGTCACTTTTCCCGATGCTCGAAAAAATAGCATTTTGCGCCAAGAGTCACTTATGCGATAAGAAAAGCAAATACAACATTGGGCTGTATAAAAAGAATTCCCCAGAGTAGAATTCGCACTCACGTTCTCTTATTCTCGAGCCAGCTCGCGCTGAGTGAGCAGGTGCAGCAATGCAGTTTCTGACGAATCGCTTTGTGTGTGCCATGCGGCGACAGTATCTTGTGCTGCATGTACTTACAACCATATGCGACTGCAATGAGAGAAAGCACCTCGATTCATCTTACAATGGACCCTTTACGTAATGTACGTGTGTAGCCCAAGACGACAGAAAAGACAAACTTCACTGTCGTTTTGCATTCCCTGTTTGCACACTACATCGCTGCTTCACTTATGGCTGTAGTCTGATTCGAACGGACGTGACTTAAGTGCCATTGACCACGAACTTCTGCCATTCGATCAATGATATACTCGTTTAATGGGTATCGTTCAGTTATGTCAGTGCATATGTGCCCGTAGTATGCATGGCTCGTCATATTCCGCCCTTTTAATTTCCGCTGTATTTTCTCACGAATAGGTAAAGTGGTGCCACGCATGCAGTTCAATTGACAGGGCATAAACTTGAAAACTATTTGCGTCGTTTTCCAGATTTATAGAGACAGCATACCGTTACCGCCGCTTTACTCGGCGACAGGAAGGAAAACAGCTTGGTGTATTGTGCCCAGTGCTGCCGTTTGTCCTCCCGTTGCTATCTTTCAGACGAGGAAATAAACACTCACCCTCCGAAATATGCACACGGTATGCATATACTCCTGCAGTTAAGCCCTTTTGTGGGACGAAAGCGCCCGTTTTAGGACTCGCTGTGCAGTTATGCTTACGTTCTTAGAGCGCACGCGATGCTCCGTGGTTGAATTCGATGTTCTACATCCGCCGCCAGTGCCGTGATCGAGTGGCGCTGGCCTGCACTCCCGAGGCTAATCTTGTACACACACGAACACATTTGACCGAGAACGTGGACGGGATAATGACCACCGTGGTAGCGTTATTGCCAAAGCACAGGACGCGTAACGCGGACGATGCTTTACCTGGTGAGTGGTTACCACGAGACTCTCGCCTGGATGAAATATTTCTTTCGTCCACTTTCACTATCACTTTCTTTATTCTCTCGACATTTAAATGAAACACAACAGTTGTTTTCCCTTACGATTCATCTCGATTCATTGTCTGTTTTCCTGAAATGATTGTGTAAGTAAAAAAAAAAAAAGGAAAAAAATCGAGCGCATCGCGGCTATCCTCACTCTCGTAGCCTAGAGCGTTCCTCCACTCGAACATTCCACCTCGACTCGAGAAACTGGATGGCAGCGCCGCTCCTCGATAAAAGTGGTCACTGGGCGTCATTCACACCCGACGACAGTTCCTGGGAAGCGTAGACGTCTTCTTCGACCGAGCTCTAGGGCGGCTCGGCGCTCAACTCGGTTGAGTCGATGATCGTTTGAGACTTCGCAGGTCATCGTTCTCGCTCACCCATGAGTTATAGTGCGTCACAAAGCTCGTGTAAGAAGTCCGCCCAGCGAACAATATACGTTGTCACAAGCGTCTAAGTGTTTTCCTTAAGAAACATATGGCAAAAAGATAAGAGAAGACCAGGGCAGCTTTAAGACAGGAAGGGAGATTAAAAAAAATGTTCTGACGAGTTCGAGCCACATTTCGTGGTTTTAATTCTTGAATGATTGTAGATTACTCAATGATAAGATGGGACTCACCGGAACCGCGCATTGAGGTGGCATTATTTTTGCACCACGTCACACGACTCTGTAAATACCGTCGCAATGCAGAAGCCAAACATGCTAAATAAAACGTAAGCTAAACACGTGGGGCCATATTCACAAAGGTCTGTTAGGCTAGAATTGTTCGCATGAGAAAGTTCTAGCCGATCCCTGTGCTAGACATATCATGAGCGACGTCGGCCGACTAATATCAGAGAACACTTAGGACCGAAAAGCTTTGTGAATTCACGACTGGATTACGAGTAAAAGTATTAATTCTGTGCAGGCGCCCACCTCTCGGTGAATTTGTGTGAAAGCTACAGTATATCTCTTTTCAATTCGCTGGGGTTGGCACGCAGCATAACGTCAGTCCGACACTAAATACAAGCATGAAAACCCGCTTCATAAAGATACTGCAACAGTGACTTATAAAATGTGCTGTCCACAATCCATCGGCTCGTAGTCTTCAGCTCGTTGGCTGTTCACTTTCGCATCGGTAAGCAGACTTACGCGAATCGTCTTTGCCCCAGGGCACGCCCAAAGTCCTTCTATTTATTATTATTATTATTATTATTATTATTATTATTATTATTATTATTATTATTATTATTATTATTATTATTATTATTATTATTATTATTATCTTTGCGCCTTCTAATAATAACCTTGTCGAATATTCAGTCGCTATAGCTCAAGGTTCGTGAGCTTGGCTAGCAGCAACGCGGCAAGTATCAAATGTCGGTTTGATCAATTTGTCGCAGTAATGGCTTACGACAGAATCATCGCTTGGCAACGGCTGACCTCCTTCTCCGGGCAAACAATTCACCGAAGCTTTCGTGATGCAGTGACCTATACGGGTCCCAGCGAGCTATCCTTTCGGATCTCCTTCCCTTCTCTCGGTGTTCTGGAACGGGCGGCTAGGATTACTCCAATTAGGGTCGTTCCCTGATTGGGTGCATGGTTAAAAAAATAATAATAAACTTGACCCGCTGGGAGTCGCCCCACCGCCGCTAGAGGTATCGAGCGACCAGGGTTAGACGGCACCTAGCGACGCTCCGCGAACGGGAAAAGGAGGGGGGAGGTGAAGGGAGGGTGGGGGAGGGCTCACGAGTCGAGAAAGTGAAGCGACCCCGTCGTCAGGCCTTCGATCTTCTCTGGCATCGCACTCCGAGAACCATCGTCGCGTAGGAGGCATCACGCAAGCTCGCTGTTGCTCATCGAACAGGTGTTGCAACGCGGTCGTCAGCGTGGCTCTCGCACTTGTCACGGAACTATCGCGGGGTGGTGTGTCGCGAGAAGCGAAATAATAATGAAGAAACACGCTGTTGGGAACACCGTTGAGAAACCTTATCGCCTTGCTCGAGAGTTGTTGCGTTGGCTCCGAAGCACACGCACTGAAGCGTAAACGCGGATTTGGGGTTCTTTTTACGGACCTCTTGTTGCTGTGGTGTAGGCGAACGCGTTCTAGAGCTGCCTCTGGTGCGGTCTTTCAGGCATACTTTTGTTTTCAAGGTCACGCCCGAACGCACGCGCAGTGACGCATGCGTGCTTGCGCGACGCACGGTATAGCATAAACAAGTTGTCCGCGTTTTTTAAATCACCATATGAGGCCGGCAGGCGATGAAGTTAGGAAACGCATATGAGAAATGAACCGTTATTTCTATATTCGACGAACTTTAGATAGATCATTTGTGGATGACGGCCCAGCTTGCTGTATGACGTTTGTTTGCTAAAGTAGCGGCATCTTCGAACACGTACAGCAGTAAAAAAAATAACGATAGAGACGACACAAATCGCTCGAAGGCAGCATCATTTTTGTGCCAATCGCGCTTTTCCGAATTCGCATCCAGTTTGTTTGTCTTCTGGCTACCGGACACGTTAACGCGCGCCCCTGGCACATATAACCACGCACTTTGTTACTGCGATGCGAAAAATAGAGCCACGCCGTGTTTGCGCAGGCGTCCCATATACGCTTCCCGAGACCGCGGAGGAATACATTCCCCGCCGCCGCCGACGGGAACGCGTCGTCCCTTATTTGCCTTCCTCTCCGCCGTTTCCTTTTGCGCATTCGAGCGCGCAACCCAAGGTCGCGGGGGTTTGCGCGTGTTGCGACTTTCTTTCGGCGCCGAAGTCGCAAGCTCGGCCTTCCGCATGGGCGTATAGCGTAGAGCTCCCGCGTTGGCTATTCTGGTTGCCAGGCTACGCGCGTCGCTTGTAATTCCATCGGGGGAATAGCAATCGGGAATCAGAGGCTGGGAGCGCTGACGGGGCGAACCGTCGGGCTGCGCGTCATCTATTTGTTCTCCTCGCCACCACAGCTCCCTCCTCCTGGAAAACCCTCACATTTCTTGTTCTCTCATTTCGACGGACACAAGAGACAAAGATAATTTAAGCTGTACCAGTAAATTACTCATCTACAAAAGTCTACAAAATTCGGCAGAGACACTTAAGACTGCTTACGCGTGGAAATGCGAAAGCACTGTTGCTTTGTAGACCTCGGAATACCGTGAACGCGCTCGTGTTATACACTCGTGACGTGGCGCCACCTCCTCCCCACTGGCTGCGCCGTCACGTGCCCAGTGACGTACGTAGTAGGCCACACCTTCAGTCAGCCAGATGGCTGCAACGTGACGTGTGCAATGACGCACGCACTGGGCACACCTTTAGTCAGCCTGAACCGTGCAACCGCGTGGTGTCGGGGAGGCGTGCTCGTTTCGCACCCCGGAGGCTAGGGTTAGATTCCCACCTGCAGACCGAAATTTGCCAAATTCGCTTTCCAAAACGGTTAGTTTACTTTGTCTGCAGGAACCTTTCCGAGAAATTCGACGTTAGTCCGAGCGTTCTTGTGACGTGTTTTTACTGTTTGCCGCCGTCGGTCATTTTTGGTACAATCTTTCGGTCACGCTGACGCCGCCGACGGATTCCCGCTCAATGGGGCACGTAATGCATTCAAAAAAAGAAAGTAAAGCCATTCTTAGTATCAGAAGAGAGGCTTGACGAGCCAGAAGAGACGCAAGAACGACATACGGGCTACGACGCCACCTTGAAGTCCCGGCACCAGCTCGCCGCTGTGACGTCATGGATATTGATGGCTTTTCGCGGGCCTAGTTACCACTGTTTCTTTTTGTATTCCTGAAGGAGCAAAGGCTTAAATTAGAAATAATTTTCGAGAACTTTTAGTGACGAGCCACAATAGTCTATATGCGAAAGAAATATTTAGATATGCGGGACGTCAAGTCAACGCTCTATGGCGTTGTGGTTTCGTAGCGAAATTGAGGAAGATAAAATGAAAGTGTGACTTTTATTTCTGTGTCTCCTTATATTCAGTCAATCAATCAATAAATCATTTATTTAATAGGCCCAGGAACAACGCTGATGTCTGGGTGCTGGTGCACAGAAAAACAAAAACAAGAGAGGTGGAACTATAAAACAACTACGACTAAGAGCTATGGTATTAAAAATGACCGCCCTTCCGCTACTGTGAAGAGAGGTGCAGGCAAAGCTCGGGATGCGCCGCTCTTCGTTGTCGTAACGCCTCGGCTTCGCGCTCGCTCACGGCGAGGTCGGCACGTCGAAACCTTTCGCGAGCGAGTTCCCTGCCGCATTCATCAAACGCCGCCTGTTCTTCGGACGAACGCTTTATACGACGCTTACGCTCTGCAAATTTATTGTGATGTTAGAGACTGAAGCAATAAATAAGGTGTTGCCCAAATAATGTCAATTAATTAATTGCTATTTAGGGATGAAAAAAACGTATTTTAAGTACAAACGGCTACCGCTAATATGCAGTTGGCACGATTTCTCAAGAGCTCCTGTTCTTCCTCTTTTGAAATATTGATCCAAGTTAGCTGAGACAACCGATATATATATATATATATATATATATATATATATATATATATATATATATATATATATATATATATATATATATATACTATTTTTTTAATGACGCAGTTTACGGAGTCATGAGTCGGCGTCACATTATAAGATTTTGGAGCGTTCACCGAAGCTGGATGATTGATGCAAAGGCTTGCAAATATATGGAAAATACGGGAAAGCCCAAAGTGTCAACTGCCTCCCACAGAAAAATAGAGCGGAAAACATATCGCACAAGAACAACAAAAAAAAGAAACAATCAGAGTGATTATGCGGCGTGGAACTACCTGCGAGGAATTCCAGCAAACATCTAAATTGCTCACACATGCACGAGTCTCGGCAATTCGGAAATTAGGAGACCTCCAGTAAACCTCGCATAGAACGTCACTATCTCCAGCTGTTTCATGAGACCTGTAGAGGATTGCCAGGCGCTGGCGGTTTGCGTAACATGCCAATCCCGATGAATGCGACGACATGAAATGACGCACACCGGAGAAAACTCGGCGAGCTCACAGGACAAACACATCCAGGCACATCCAAAGTTAATCGCTGTTGTGACTGATGCGGGAGACTCGTGGAAATACTATCGAGTTGAGACTTCGTGTATAGGCTACACTAGTACCTTTTTTTCCCTTTAAAAATGGGGCAACTCAGCTCGCCGCTTTGCACTGGGTGCAGATTATACCTAGTGATACTAGATGATCCCGCGCTGTGCGGTTGGCAATGCGGCCAGTATGATCACCGCGCCCTGACAGAATTCGCCTCGGGAGCGACGGGCTAGGCGGGGCATGTTATGCTTGAAGCGTGTGCGGTGAAGCAATGGTAACCGCCATTTAGCGCATGCTTCGCGCAGTACTATAAGGTCGCAAGCAGTGGAAAACTAAGCGCACTACAACGCAAAGGCAGGTTTCTTTGTCTGCAATGAATGAAAAAAACCTGAAAAAATCTGCCTGAGTGAACATCAGGGATGAAAAAAAAAAAGAATCTCTATGAATTGCAAAAGGCATAACGCCTCATGAAATGCTTGCATAAACGCATTTGTCAGGGAAAGCGTGGATCCCCCTTGACTATCCCGTTTGAATATCGTTTTGCACATGTAAGAGCACAATCAGCCGTAACTTTTTACCTTTTTCTGCCCACGTGGGCCGCAAACACACGCTTTCGATGACATATAACTCATCGTCTTTGATAGTATGCATTTTGTCGCAAAACAAAGACCTGTGTGGCTTCAAAATTGTACGATTGTGGCGGATGAATAGTTCTGAACCGTCCTCTGACTGCGAACGTCTAATGCCTTGTAACGCGACACCGCATTCAATTATGGCCCAGATGACAGAAATCGTATTCGCTCGATGTCGCTGGCGTGTTCCTTTCCTTTTACTGTCTAGCTGAGCGTAAAGTTTACAGCGATTTCAGCAATCTACGTCTCCGAGTTCTCTAGTGCGTACTTGTCCGCACGCCTTCACAATGTAATAGTATCAGAGAAACACGTGTTCTATGGGCGGATGCGCAAAAGGGCCTCATTCTCCTATTCGAAGACCACGCTCTAGCGGTTGCTTAACTGATGGAAGAAAGAGGAAAGAAAGTCGGTGGATCCCACGCTGAAGTGGGAATCGATTTTATAAGCGACGCTTTCTGGGATGTTTACCGAAAGGTTTTCACCTCACTTCTCCTTCGCTTTCGTGTGGAGCGTAACGCTCCTCGCTCACTGCACGCTCTGGTCGCATTTCGTTTCCTTCACTTCTCTCCGGGTCCGCACTCTGCTGCTTCTGTTGCCGACTTCCTCACCGCGTCAGCTCACCGTTACTCCACAGGTGTTGGCAGCGCCCTCACGGAGCCAGTTAAGTGACTATCATTAAAGGAAGAAATACATTACATTCGAAAGTAAGCCACTACGCAACCTGAAAACATTCGTCCGCATTTGCCCGCAAATCTCTAAGAAACATTCGCCCAGCGACAGGAAGTGCTACTCGCTTTCTAAAGTTCTGACTTGAGGGAGCGAAACTGAAGGCGTAAGTAATATCGCGGCATTTCTGATACAGTGGAGCGAGTTTTAAAAGACCGATTGCTAATGTCTTAATTAATTAATATACTAACACTGAAAGGTAACAATTGACATTCACCCGAATTGTAGTGCGAGGCTACAAATGAAAAAAAAATTGGCTTTCTCAGAATTACTACACCCTAACTGAGTTTTAACTATAAATACTTTTTCTAGAGTTAACTAAGGTTCAGGTTTGTATCGTCGAAGCTATTCTATTCAGCATTCCGTAGTAGCTTGACCTTCAGTGACCGGTCCTACTGTGCGGGATCTGTATTGTGTGTTCTGGTTTATTATTTAGATTTGTCCTGTTGCGCTTCCTTTCCTCTTTCCTCCCCTCCTTCCTAACTTCCCTTTCCGTGTTGCTGTCACTTACCTTCTGAAGAGTAGGCAGGCGTTGAGCCCCTTCCGGTGGCAGTTGCCAGCCAGCTCCTCGCTTTCCCTTTCCTGTTAATTGTATATATATATATATATATATATATATATATATATATATATATATATATATATATATATATATATATATATATATATATATATTCATAACAAATAATAATAATAATAATAATAATAATAATTTCCATACTACAGCGTGCTTCATGACCATGTCGTGGTTTCGGCAGAATCCTTCAAATTTAACAACATTCTTCTATTGTTTATCATAAAAGTGTACCCTGGCTGGCGAGATATAAAGGTGAGTAAGCTGCTCTAGTTTTTCTGGATGTGGAACTGTGTTTGAGCGTTACATGCAGGTATAAAAAAAAATAAGAATGGTCTACAGCCAATAAAGTTAGTTGCGAGTGACGTTCTTTTCAGTGTTGCCATTACTGCATCGCGTCACGCCTTTCACGTCACAACCAAGTACGAAACAACTAACCCAGCAGCTAGCAGCGATGCGTCGCGTATTTTTAAAGCCTAGCTTTCTTTGCGTCTTGTTCCCCACTGTGCGAGTGCTGAGTGATGCTGGCTTGTCAGTGATACACAGGGGGGCCACTGGGAGGTGCCACTGGGCAAGTTCCCGAATAGACAACTTGGGGCTCTGGGTATGTATAACTAGGCATACGCCACTGTGTGAGTAGACAACTTTGGCCAGTAGGGTATGTAGCAGCTGGGCATGAGACAGTGGGCATGTGAACATTACTGGCCCATTACCCCGGTGTGGGCGCGTGCCACTAGGCGGGTGCCCAAATTTACAAGCCAGGCAAGAAGTGAAGACGGCAGCGCCAAACTTAAGGATCTGGCCACGCGGAAGCGCAGAAATCGGCAGCAGGAGCAGCCGAGTGGGTGAAGAGAGCTAAGTAAAGACCAAAGCGGGACTCAAAGCGTGCATTCAGCGAATGGCGTTGAGCTGCACAAACGCGGAGAAGGAGCAGTGAAGACATTTCTGTAAACATGAACCAAAGCTTCGCTTATAATCGATTGCCCATATTAGCGCGGCACACGCCGATTTCTTTTTTTGTCTCTCTTTGTAACGTAATGGAATTTTCTTTTTCAAGAAGGGACGTGGACCATGCGCCGTGCTTATTCAGAGTGTGCGTGGGCGCTTTAGGCTGCTATGAGGTCTCCCACCCATTCATTTCAAAAGGACCGACACACGTAGACAGCTACGTGTGTGTATGCTTCAAGCGCTTCATGCACACCGACTACGCGGGAGACGCCATTGATACCGCAGTTAGTGGGAAGGCCGGAAGTGCTGTGAGGTTAGCCTGGGCTACTCTACGCGAAAACATTTTCTAGAAGTGTTATTTTTCAACCTATACGCCGAAGTTCAATTGAAAACTTTAGCCGCAAGCAGAATGGGATGTCTCGTTTACAGTTAGCGGTGCTCTTAAAGTTGTTGCTCGTACATCGACACCGGAAGCTCTCAGAGACTTTCCGCTCTCAGAGAGCCCCATTGAAAGCCAGAGGAACATGACACGCTCCTTGTAAAGTCTCAGGTGTTTTCGCTTTTCTTCCTCGTAATTCAGGTTGCCTCTAACAAAACACGTGGCCGCACTCTCGTTTTCGTCGCGTTAAAGCGTAGAAATCGGCAGCAGGAGCAGCTTGAGTGGGTGAAGGAAGCAAAGTAGTGACCAAAAACGGGACCCAAAGCGTGCATTGATCGGGTAGCGTTGAGCTGCATTAAAAGCCGAGAAGGAGCAGTGAAGACATTTCTGTAAACATCAACTAAAGGTTCGCTTATAATCGATTGCCCATACATTAGCGCGGGATAAGCCGATTTTTTTTTTTTTTACTGTCTTTCTAACGTAATGGATTTTTTTTTTTTGTCCCGAAGGGACGTGTAGCATGCCCCGTGCTTATTCAGAGTCTGCGTGGGTGCTCTGGGCTACAGTCAGGTCTCCCACCCATTCCTTTCAAAAGGACCGACACACGTGCAAATCCACGTGTGCGTAGGCTGAAAGCGCTTCATGCACACCCACTACGTGGGAGACGCCATTGATACCGCAGTTAGTGGGAAGGACGCGAGTGCTGTGAGGTTAGCCTGGGATAGTCTACGCAAACACATTTTCGAGAAGTGCTATTTTTTTCAACCAATGCGCCGAAGTTCAATTGAGAGCGTTGGCCGCAAGCACCGACACCGGAAGCTCTCAGGGACTTGCCGTTCTCACAGAACCCCATTGAAAATTCGGGGGAACATGACCGGTCGTTTTAAAGTCGCAGGTTTTTTTCGGTTTTCCATCTCGTAATTCAGGTTGCCCCTAAAAAAAAAACACGTGGGCGTATTCTCGTTTTCGTCGCGTTAAGATGTGGCCTTCTTCACAGTGCCTTCGAGTTTGCAAATATGCGCCAAGCTCGCAAGGGCGGCGGGGCAGAACAAGGGGCACAAAAGTTGTTTGCACTTTAACATTATGGGAATAACATGTTGTGTCCAGATAATTTCATTTTAATTTTAGAATTCTAAGCGTACAGAAATATATATATATATATATATATATATATATATATATATATATATATATATATATATATATATATATTCATTCAAAGCACGTGACGTCTTACACGGAAAGATAAAAGGGTAGACGCTGCCGCGTTGTGAGGAAACCAAGTGAAAACGACATGAAAGCACTAAGTTTATTTAGAATCGCTGAAGCATAATTAAGAATGTTGCCGAGCTGTGACTATGCTTACGGCAAACGAGGCCAAGGAAAACAATGTCTCGGCACATCAGCTACAGCACAGACTGGAGACGTCGGTATCTGAACTCTCCTGATTGCTTGGCCTTATAGTTTCTGATTTGGATCCCGTTGATTACGCAAAACCTCGCGGGATTAAATTTTCATGGTCTTTTATAAAAACACACGAGATCTGTGCCTGTTAGGCGCCGCTTCATTTTCTTCAAAGTTTTCACACTGTTATGATCGACCTGTCAGGCGCGAGAAACATTCAAACGGTCTTCCCTACGTCAACATAATTGTCCTCATCTCCGAATCGACGCCACCTCGTTCTCCACGAGCTGACAAAACAGCATAGAAGAAAGAACCAAATGTCCAGATGACGTGCCGCTTTTGCCCGAGCTGACATAAAAGGATAGAAGCAGAAATCAAAGGTCAAGACGGACGTCACTCCTTTTCCGCGAGATGACCCCAAGGATGGGCAAAAGGGAAAGGCAGGCTCCGGAAGAAGACGGCGACGACGACAGGACCGCCAGTAGTTATTTAAGGCCGTACTGGCCAACTTGGTAATAAGACCGCTCGAGACTCAGGTGAGAATCACATCCGTGTACCAATGAAGTGAATACAATATTTTCTATTCTTTTCCATCCTATGCCCGGCTTCGTCGTTGTTTCCCGATTCCTGTCGTGAAGGCCCGCCTGACCCGGTCGAGATTATATCAACAGTCTGCGCCACCACATTGCTACTTCAGTAGATTTAATAGCAGTAAACAACCCTGCATGGCCTCATATGCAATTCCACCACAATTGGCTGTACAAAAGTCCTTGCTTGTTTCCATTGAGATGAAGCTAAATAAGTGTAGCTGTCACCCAGGGGCGTAGACAGGGGGGGGGGGGGCTTAGGGGGGTTCAGCCCCCCCCCCGAAATTTTTTCGTGCTGTCCATGCACCGCCAACCAAAGCAACCTACGGCGCCAGAAATCATTCTGGATTTTGTCTAGAACGTCTTTTTCACGCTCGAAAAGCCATTTCACCGCAAGAATTACGAACTCTGGCTGGATTTCGCGGCAACGCCCATGAACCGGGAGTCACATAACGCAAGCAGCCCCATCCATGCACAAAGTTTCAAGGACGTTTTGATGGCGAACGGGCTCGCCGCGGAATCTACACTCTATCATGGAATCTACGGAGCGCGTGGATGTTAATTCCGAAACTTTATGGGTATAAAGTTCTCATAAACTTTTGATGTGAAAGGTGCATTGACATTTCCAAACGTGTGCTTTAGATTTTCAATTGCGGAACTTTGTAAGCTTAATATTCCAATAAATATTTGACGCCAAAGGTTCATGAACTTTTCCAAAGTCGTACATAGGGCCATACAACGAGACAAGCCAAATCAACACACTATCAGAAAAGTTGACAAAGCCCGCAGCGAGGCCCGATGAGACGAAGCGTTGTGGTGGTTCATTCGTGCCGTCATGTCACATAAAAAAAAAATAACAACATTTTTTTTTCACCTGCGCCAAAGAATCCAGCGAAGACACTTAAGCCAGCCAACGTAATTACGTTCTTATTTATTTTTTCTACTTTCACTTTTAATCGCGAGGACACATTGAGCCTCTTCAATTTTTTTTGTTCTCGCTCCCCTACCCGCGGGCTGCGAGAGCCAGCCAGAGCGCATGAGTTTTTCTCGTGTTGTCCCGACCACCGCGCGGCGCACTTCGGTGCGCGTTCGGTTTTCTCTGGCCGAGTGCATTTTCGCCTGGCAGAGTTTTGGACGCTTTCTAGCCAGCAGACAAGAAAAAGAAACAATGGTCGCTCGCCGCCATCACTGTGGGGACTCAACGGATTGCACCGCGTTCGCTTGAGCGCAACCTCTGCAGAAAGTCTTGTCTCGCGATGTAGGATACCGAGCAGTACGCGCATGGTTCTTGCTGGACCAAGAGTCTCGTGTTTTCTTCGATATTCCTTTAATAGCCACATTAGTTGCCCAAAGCAGGCATTCGATTGTGACCAACGTACTTCTCGTTTTTTTTTTCATTACGGTGCCCCCGCCCCACAAAAGGAAAAAGAAAACTGTTGTGACGCAGCGAATTGGCGTATGGTGAAACTTATATTTTATTACTTCTTTCGCGGAAAGTAATAGGCCATGTGACGCTTCAGCTGCCGGATGCTCTTATTATATTAATGCGATAGCAATTATATGGACACTCTAGGCGCATTCCTGCCGTCACCGTCGCCCTCATGTTCCGCATAAAGTCCAAGGGCGATAACGTCGTGACCGCGTGCCGCATGCTGTATGTGCGAGTGAAAGCGTAAGGAGGCATGTGTGAGCCGACGGTGGTGGCTCAGTCTTGCGTGCGCAAGGGATAAAAGCGGGGATTTGTTGCATTTGAGAGAGTAAGTTAAATTCTAGTGTCTGTTGGAAGCGGAATTTCGATTTAGGGAACGAATGTTGTTTAAAATATTTTGAAAAATTCATAACTTCGAAAAAAATGGAAGCACGAAGTTTACTAATTAATAGCTCTGCATCAAGAAGAGATATCGCCGTTCTGTAAGCGGCATTCATTACACTATTCAAAGCGGACAAATTCGATATGTCTATCTGCATCTTGCGTGAATTGGTTATGTTATGTACAAGCGTTCTGCAAAAGCCGTATTTCCATAATACTTAATTTTTTGAGACTCATGTGTAATTTTGTCCCCTATAGATGTACTATTAAGTGCAATTCACAAAATTGTGATATCACTTTTCATTGATGACTTACAGAGTTGTAAACGTCATTGTTTCGTTTTCTGAATATTTGCGATGTTTGCCACTTTTCAATAAAATATTGACGACCTAAATCGAAAATTGGAAACAAACAATCACTAGAAATAATGTTTTTTTTTTAATGCAACAAACCGCATCAAATTTGGTGCAATGGTTGTCGAGAAAAACGAATTCTCATTCTATATGTACTTAGATAGGAGCATCCGACCTAATGTTTCCTCTTAGAAGGAGGCCGAGGTGCATTGTGAGGCCCTCCCCCCCCCCCCCCCCCCTCCGAACGAAATTTCCGGCTACGCCACTGCTGTCGCTGTATTCTAAGGACGACTCGCCTGCTTGTTCCGCTCTTATACATTTTTCTACATGTTTTCCTCCTCCGCTTTCTCACTCACTCACTCACTCACTCACTCACTCACTCACTCACTCACTCACTCACTCACTCACTCACTCACTCACTCACTCACTCACTCACTGGCTGACTGGCTCGAATTCTTCTACGTCAAATTTACGGTTCTCAGAGGGAATTGGAATTTAAGACATGTCTTCTAAAAGGCGATCTCAATCGGAGGCTACGCGTTGCGAGTGGAACGTTTCGCCCGCACGCCTATGCGTGCCGCGCAGTCCATCAATAGTCACCGACATTGCCAACAAGAGCGAAACAAAAGAATCGTCGAGTCGAGACAGACATAAGGGCTAAAGAAAAAGAAAGACAGAGCAAGAACGGCACGCAGAGTGTTTCAGCGTTTGTCCCCGTATCGCTCGCGCGGCTGTCAACTCAACTCGCTCCACATCGGAACGCGAGACATGAAAAATGAATTGAATAAGCGAGGGCAGCATTCGCCAGTCGCTGAAATAGAACAGGACGGAGCGAACAGTCAATAAAGTAAGCACGAACGCGGACGAATGACGAGAAGCGACGTCTATACGTGCGCGCCGGCAAGAATTTGGCCCGTTTTACGTCTTTTGAGTCGCATAAAGCCAGGGTTGCGGCTGGCGGTCGCAGGGAGACGGTGACGCGTGGCCTTTTCGCCAAGAGAACCGGGAAGCGCGCGCCTCACAGAAAAAAGTAATGGCAAACCCTCGAGGAACAGGGCCCGTCGCCACGTCGCCGCTTCGCTTGGAGCGAAAGAAAAATTTATTGACCCGGGAGCGGCGACGACGATGACGAAGGAACGTATATGAAGCGGCAGCTGAAAAATGTAGCCACCTTGCATTACTGCTTGGGTCGACATGAAGTCGCATCATCCGCCTGACGGCCATCGTAAGTGGAGAAAACGGTCGAAAAAAAAAAAAAAAAGAGTCGAAAAAGAAACACAACTAAAAGAGGAGAGAACCTACCGGAGCCCGTATCTTGCGGCAACGAAGCAAGATGTAAGGAAGAAAGTAAGAAATAAGGGTGAAAGCCAGGCAAGCGGACGTCGCGGGTAATGCTGTCATAAACGTACAAACTCGGAGCGGAAGGCAAAAATGAAAGGGCCATGCGCTAGGAACGAAACAGCGAAAGCCTGGAGAGACAGTCCGAGGGAAAGATGAAGAAAACAAACAGAAACGAACCAACAACAACAACACAAATGAAAAGAATAGAAAGAAAGAAAGAAAGAAAGAAAGAAAGAAAGAAAGAAAGAAACGCGCAAGGCGAGTGGCCGTCGAGGTAAAGAATACGCGCGCGATGGCGGGAAATAAGGCGGTAACGAGAGGAGAGGCGCCCTGCGCTCTGGTTGCTGGGCAACCACTCAACTGAAACGTATCGGTTTTCGCCGCCGCGTCGCGTCTCCGCCGCAACAGCACCAAGCCCAGCGCGGGGCTTTTCCTCATCGCCCCCATCACGCGATGTATCTATCCGTCAGCCTCTCAGCAGCGCCTCGCTTGCTAGTGCATTGCGTCCCGCTTCCTCTGCTTGCTTGTTTGATCGCGGATGGGTGGCTCCGTGAGCCGTTTCTATTGATCCCTGCGCTTAGCCTTCGCGTGTCGTCGGAGGAAGAGGGTCAGCGGCGAACCACGATGGCTGGGCGCTTAGTCTCGGGGGGGGGGGGGGGGGGGGCGGAGGGGCCGAACATAAGTGTGGATGTCTCTTCTGCACCTTCTTGTCTGTACGGCGCTTTCTGTCTTTTGCTGCTCTCGTTTCCAGTCAGTGGTGCCGTATATGTCCACGCGTGACGCTAGGTTTCACGCGCCAGCAGCCGCCTCAGCTAGGGAAGGACAAAGTGTTTGTGGCTCCGAGAACTACATCGCTGCGCTTCGAGAACCGCTGTGGAAGGAAGCAACTCCGGTCAGAGACAAGAACAAAAAAAAAAAAAAAGAAGTGTGGCGAGGTACATAGAGAAGGAGTGGACGGGAGCTACATTGGGCACGGGGTCCACTATAGAGAAGACAGATTGGCCGGTGTCGAGGCAAATTGGTGCCCCTGCCTGGGCGGCGGCTCCCGGGGCGAGTTGTTGCACCCGCGCGAGGGTCGGCCCCGCGGCGCGGGCGCGAGTTTCGGCAGCGCGCGAAAGATTGAGCGCAGGCGTGTCCAGCTAGCGGCTGAAACTTGCATCGCGTTCTGCTCTGTGGGACCGCGACGCCTGTGCGGGAACGTGGAAGCCGTAGTGTATAGCGTTCGTTACGAGGCCGTCCGATGCGCCGTCACATTTCTTTTTTCTTTCTTTTATTTTGCCGCAGCTCGTGCACCGCGGGAATGCAGGCTTACGTCGGCAGTTTGCGTTGTTTGCGCATACGGCGGAGGGTTGTGCCACAACAGGTGATCTGTCTTGCGCAAGCGAATGGTAGATGGACAGCGAGCGTTGTTTGGAAGCGGTTCGCCTATTTATTATTCCTCGTATGTTTTGCGTGGAACTGTTTGCGTGACGAACTCCGAGCATTTGCCACATATGAGGGCCGCGAGTGCTCGCGTGTCACTGATGAATGAATGTGGAGAAGGTGCCGAAAACAAAACCACGCAGGCTAACTCGGCGCATTTGTTGTGCGAGAATCGGTTTGCCGAAGTTTCTCCTATTTCAATGATAACCTCGTTATAAGAGAAATAGCGTATTATGTACAATGCTTAGAAGTTAAGATGATGCTTTAGCTAGGGCCCAACTCCGACGCGGCCTATTCAAATACATGTAAAACGCAAAAGCGCTTTTCTGAGATAACCCCTGGACCGGTATCAGTGAAACTTGCTGCGTTTGAGAAAGAAAGTTCTAGTGACTGTTGGAAGTGGAACTTCGATTTAGGGCCTGAATTTTGCTGAAAGAATTTTCAAAAATTCGAAAGTTCGAAAGAAATAGAAGCACGAAGTTTACACATTAACAGCTCTGCATCAAGAATAGATCTCGCGGTTCTGTAAATGGTATCCATTATATCATTCAAAGCGGACACATTCGATATGTTAATTTATATTCAACATAAATTCGTTACTTTGTGTACAAGGGTTCTGCAAAAGTTGTATTTGCATGTTACTATATTTTCTTACAATCATGTGTCACATATCACTTTTGTCCGCTTTACATGTACTATTAGATGCAATTCACAGAATTGTGATATAACATCTCATTGTTTAGTTACGGAGTTGTAAACTGTATAGTTTCGTTCTCAGAAAATTTGCGATTTTTGTAAATCTTTATTAGAACATTGACGACCTAATTCAAAAATTCGGAACGAACGGTCGCTAGCTTTTACGTTTTTTTTTAAATGTAACGAACATTGTCAATATTGGTGCAGTGGTTTTCAAGAAAAACGAATTCTACTTTTACATGTATTTGGATAGGAAATTGCATTTATGTGTTTAGAATCGTCATCATCATCATCATCAGCAGCAGCAGCAGCAGCAGCAGCCTGGTTACGCCCACTGCAGGGCAAAGGCCTCTTCCAACTTCTCCAACTACCCCGGTCATGTACTAATTGTGGCCATGTTGTCCCTGCAAACTTCTTAATCTCATCCACCCACCTAACTTTCTGCCGCCCTCTGCTACGCTTCCCTTACCTTGGAATCCATTCCATAACTATTAATGACCATCGGTTATCTTCCCTCCTCATTACATGTCCTGCCCATTCCCATTTCTTTTTCTGGATTTCAACTAAGATATCATTAACTCGCGTTTGTTCCCTCATCCAATCTGCTCTTTTCTTATCCCTTAACGTTACACCTATCATTCTTCTTTCCATAACTCGTTGCGTCGTCCTCAATTTGAGTAGAATCCTTTTCGTAAGCCTCCAGGTTTCTGCCCCGTACGTGAGTACTGGTAAGGCACAGCTGTTATAGACTTTTCTCTTGAGGGATAATGGCAACCTGCTGTTCATAATCTGAGAATGCCTGCCAAACGCACCCCAGCCCATTCTTATTCTTCTGATTATTTCAGTCTCATGATCCGGATCCGCAGTCACTATCTGTCCTATGTAGATGTATTCCCTTACCACTTCTAGTGCCTCACTACTTATCGTAAACTGCTGTTCTCTTCCGAGACTGTTAAACATTACTTTAGTTCTCTGCAGATTAATTTTTAGACCCACCCTTCGGCTTTGCCTCTCCAGGTCAGTGAGCATGCATTGCAGTTGGTCCCTTCATTTATTAAGCAAGGCAATATCATCAGCGAATCGCAAGTTACTAAGGTATTCTCCATTAACTTTTATCCCCAATTCTTCCCAGTCTAGGTCTCTGAATATATCTGTACATATATATACGCGCATAGATAACAGTAATACAAAAGAAAGAAACACTGGTATGAATCCCGGAAATAGTGAGTACAGTATTAATATATAATATTTATTTTACTGTGCTACTGGATATTGCTAACTCGCAAACCAACCGACCGACCGACGGCAGACTCTCCTTAAGTAATCGCTCCTTTAGCCAAATATAGTGTTGGGGCGACGCGTCAACGGCGTTCCGGCTGGCTCGGCACATGAGCGTCTAATTTTCACGCGTTATTAGCGTCATCGCGAGGCCGCCATGCACAGTGTGTGCTGCGCAAACCTTATTACCGTCTCGCGGCAAAGAAAGGGAGAAATATAAATCGTAAACCCAATGCCAAAAAAAAAAAAATAAAGGATATGATGGTAGATGAAGTAACGCAGACTAACAGCACAATACAACGTCACTTGCGGGCTCTTGTTTCACGCGTTGCAGGACCTATATAGTCTCGGTTCATCCGCATTCCCCTGCGCACTCGCCTTCATGCAGCACCGCACAACGGCCCCTTACACGACGCACACACGAACAGAGGAGGCGGCCATTGCGAGGCTCATTAGGCTTAAAATAAGGCGCTGCATCGCCGTTAGACCCACGCGCCGAGACACTTGGTCGCGATGGTTTGCGCTTCTTATTGGAGAGGCGCACGCTCTACATACGGTCGGTCGTCCCCGTCTACTTGGCTCTATGCGGCACTGACTTAATTTCCCGCCGTTCGGGGTAGGCCTAATTGCGCGGGGGCACTTTCGCGATGAAGTTAGCGCGGACAACGCGACCGGTTTGCATGCGATCTCGCCGCCTGAAGATTCCATGCACGCGGGAAACGTCTGGAATGGGGGCTTTTTGTTGGCCGGGAGGCACGAACGATACGCGGTGGCAATCTGCGTGTTAAGAGAGAGAGAGAGAAAGAAAGATTGTCCGTGCGTATAGAGTGCGTCGAAACGCGCGAGAAGTTTCGTTAGTCGAATGTGTCGAAATTGGTTCCGTGAAATTTGCAAATTCGGGAAAGAAGACAAAAGAAGTAAAGCATCATTTACACAATAATCAGTGTGGTGTTCGCAAAACCGTGCAGTTCAAGGAAGTATACGTGTAACAACAAACTGGATTTGGCAATGTGGTGCAATTCGTGAGAAACAGAACGGTTGCGTCGAAAATGCAATGCATGCAATTCGAAAGAGAAAGACAAAATAGACTTATTCTTATCCCTCTAAGTTGTTTTGATGGGCAGGAATTAAACTGGCATTAGCGACGAGCTTTGACGATGTGTTCTTCCGAGCAAAGTTTTGGAAAACACATGTGCCACGAAAAAAATTTTTGTTTCCTTCTTTGCAACCTAAGCGTGCAAGTTGAAGTTAGGTGGTACAGCCTGGGTGCGCCTGCTCACACAATGCAATGCTTTGACACATTTCCACGTTGCAAGGCTGTAACGCGATGATCGGGCACCTATCTGCGTGTTGAAGCTGGGCATTTAAAGCGAGATAAAGATAGAAAACAAGGATAGGAAAGGTAGGGAGGTCAACCAAATAAATTAATTCAAATTTTGCGATATTGCGTGCCAAAAACCACTGCCTGATTACGACGCAGCCCGCTCACGCACCGCCCACTGCAGCTTGGCGCTTCCTCTCCTTGCTCCGCTCTCCTGGTGCGAGCGGAGCAAGGTACGAGTGTGCGCTCCACAAATAGACGTGGCTCGGTTGCGCTAGAAGCGCTATGTTGTGCGTACGCCTCTACTTGCGGATACAACAATATGAGCGCTCGAAAGTACCAAGCGGAAGAGGAGCGGAAGAGCGCAAAGGCTCTGCAGAGACTGCCGAGGTATGCGACGTGCATCCACGCGGCGAGGCTCGAAGCGAAGCGACAGGCCCACGGGGTACGCGCGGCCGTGGAGCGCGAGCCACAGCAGTAGTGTCGCGCGGCCCAAGAAACTGCGGCACCCAAAGCGAACGGCAGCTGAACAGGCAGCCGATACCGAGCGGCGCCGATTGGTGGGCTGTCACTTCCGGGAAGCAGAAGCGCGCTTTGCAAGAAGCACTTTGTCGAAGACGAATTTGATCGCGTCCATGAGACGTCCATGAGACCACCTCTGGTGCCCATCGTGTGTCGTCGGGGTGTCGTGGCCAGCGCAAGTGGTGGTCCTTGAGCGAGCGAGCGAGCATTTCCACGGGAGGGCGTGAGTTCGTTTGGGCTTTGCGCCATGTGCAGGAGCCGAAATGCTTCGCATATCGCCTCACTCTATTCCGCAAGGTATACATCATCGCGTCGCGCTACACGACGATTTTATTTCACCACCGGAATACATCTTCCATCGCATTGATCATCGGCACAAGGCTGGCATAAAAAAAAAAAAAATGCCGTACTAAAGCTTTTTTTTTTTTTTCAGTCCTACCTTCCCCAGACATCTGTCGAATGCAACCGCCTGCCTCCCGATATTGCAGCCATGGAAGATAATCAAAGATTTCGCGATGCCACTAACAACCTTTGTTTATTTTGGAGAGTGTTTAAATTATGTGCTAACAAAATTCTGTATTGTATTGATTGACCTTGTAACCTATATTACCCACTCCCCTCTCTAATGTCTTTGGCCCGTAGGGTATAATAAATAAATAAATAAATAAATAAATATATATATATATATATATATATATATAATCATGGATGATGGTTTCTTCCGTAACCTCTTTTGTTCCCCGATTATGTGAACTGAGTTTTCTTCGGCTCGTTTTTACGCGTAAGATATAGGCGCACCGATTCAGCAAACTCTTCGATCTCCACTTCCTTTTGTCGCAATTATGTATGACATGAACTTTAGGATTATTGGACGTGAGCGATTTATCCAGGTGTGAACTTGTTTACGCCGACACCAGCACGCTTTCACTGCGGGCACCGCCATCTTGTCGATCACTTCTTTCCGGCTCGAACAGCTGCGTCCTCCTCCGCTGCGGTATTGCCGGCTGCGGCTTCCGAAATACATGCGCCGCCACCACGTGTGTGGCGAACAACACAGTCCCTGCAAGAAATGTCAACACTGTGATTCTGATCCGTAGCGCTGTGGTTATCTTAAACTTGAAGGATTTATGAAATTCTCCTGAGCTTCCTTCGCGATCTGCGGTTCTGGAAGAGGCAGCTGGTAGATGGCAAGTTGTTTCTTTTTTCTTGTTGGGTAAATATGCCACTTAGCACACAACAATAATCTTCTACAACATCAGCGAGAGAGGCGAAATGCGCTAGGATACATCATCGTTGGGTGCATGAGATTGGCTGCTATGGTTGCTCTAAAAAAAAAAGAAGTACTATTACCTTAATTCCTAAAAGTGGTGACAAAGAAAAGGGCGTTTGCCTCAGCTCGTAAGATGTCCATTCGCAAAAAAAAAAAAGGAGAGATAACACACAAAGCTGATCTGGACTGTTGGCAAGCTGAACGATTAATAGTACTATATTTTGGATCTTAATATAGCACCACACAACCAATGCAATTAAGTTTTTTTCTTTTTTTTCATGTCACGTCGATAGTCGGCTTCCCAGGCTGACATAATGGTTTGCCGCTAGACCGTCTGGGGATTTCTGCTGAAAGTTTTTTTCTTGCAATGAAAAAGAAATGTTACCTTCAGTAGAAGTCCATATGCCCATAACATTGTCGAATGTAGAGGTTATAAAACTTATAGAAAACTCGCATCTGACAGAGTCCGGTTTGCAATGTCATTACTTATTGGATTCCATGAGGCCTACAATTTGAAAGGCCGTTCCACACAGCCTAACTTACACCTAGTCCGTGCAGCTCTTCAGTACAGTGATCATCCCATTGCAAACAGTGCACGGCTTTTAGATTGATCTAGTAATTTATTGACTACATTAACCACATCTTCCTTTATTCAACATTTAGAATGCGTAAATGTCGGTTAGAACATTTGCAAAGGTGTTAGCGTACGCTACACAAGCTGTTCCACATGCGCTATTATAATTACTGGTACATCTAGAGCTGATGTTTCCTATGGAACGCAGGGCTCATCATTTGGGTTTGCACTTTATTTGGCTTGATAAGTATTCTTCAGTGTAGCAGCACTCAGGGAATTGACATTTTCGGCCACGAACACTAAGGAATTAGCTTACACTAACGATATTGCTCTTTTTCTCTCTTTTTTTTTTGTACAATGCAAACATCGACACAGCCCTGTAGTTTACTAAACGATCTGACACTGATTCTGGTACCACAAAAAATTCATCAATAAGGTGAGGTCTTTGATTTACAGTAACTGAGTCTTGTCGTATCGAATGGACAAACGTGCCGCCTAACTATACTTTGGCGTTTCATTAGACGTGTACAAGCTTTATTTACATTACTAGCGAGAAAGTGCAGCAGCATTCCAACTCTAAGCGGACACTTCTGTCCCATAGCCTTTCTATATTTAGCATGTTGAAATCTGGTACCTTATTCCTGGTGAAAAAAAAAACATATACGGAAACAAAAGTGCGGCAAATCCTGTCGTCGGAGGTGTTGGCGACCACAACGGCAGTCGAATCGATCCTCCGGTGAAAGTTCTTTCTGGCAGATCGTTTATGTGCCTGTAGGTACAGCGTTGCCACTGCTGCGCGACAGAAGAGCCCAGATAAGTGGATTGCTTTGCGAGATGCGTCAGTGTGCAGAAACGACGCTTCTGGGTCACGCTTTCCCGTTTCATCGTGCAAACTTTCTTTCGAGTCGTGGAGTGCGCAAGAGTGTCGTGCTGTTTTATTTCGAAGCACGTTGGAGGCTCTAAAAAAATTGAAATTTAGTTGCACGTCGTCGTATATTGGGCGGCTGCAACCATAGATGGCGTTTACGTCGAAGAAAAACGAACAGCCTTCCACGGAGCAATAAATAGGTGAGGTGTCTAGTGTCCGAAAACGGAGTCATAAAGAATGACGGAGACGATTTTACTTTGTAGAAACTGTAAGTAAGCCCATCCGGATGGCGATAAATGCCGTTCGCTGTCAGCAGGCGCCGCCTTGCGTCATCTTATTTACAGAGATAAACTTTTTTGAAAAGGCCAATACAAGAGATCACAAATGGAGAAGGGCACTCACTTGAGCTAAGTTTTTTTTTTGAACCCTTAACGTCATTTATAGTCTCTTTACCTCGTTCTGGCGCACGCCGTCAGGCTAGACAATATATAGCCGCACTTACTGGGCGACACGCCCATTGGAAAAGTGATGTATAGTCTAGTTTATTGTCTCATCTCTGGCGCTGTTGCTCTTTCTACGTGTGACCAATAAATACATACATACATACATACATACATACATACATACATACATACATACATACATACATACATACATACATACATACATACATACATACATACATACATACATACATACATACGCCACAAGTTCCGCCGCGATACTTCCTTGCACACAGTTTACAAATCGACGCTGCCGCTCAGGTGTATACGTTTCGGTAGCCAGTAACTGCTTGCGAACCCGAACTGGAAGTTAGAAATAAGCAAAAAAAAAAAAGAGGGAGAAAGATCGTGCGCAAGACGGGATGCAAAATTTAAGGGCGCGGTATTGCCTTTCGCGTCACTTGCGAAACTGGCTCGGCGCGTGTTCACCAACGCCATTTTGTCCATGCCGGGTGTGTACGTAACGGCGCCGTCGCTCTGCTCGGCGCGAGTTTTCTGTGCCCTTCCGTATCGTCGGAGAGAGCATCGCCATATAGCCTCGCGATACAGAAACGCCGAACGGCTATACACGCTGCACGCGGGGTGGCGGTATGCGCGGCTGGGTTGTATGCAAGAAGGGGAACTGCGTGGAGCTCCAGGCTCCAACGTTCCGGACAGCGACACAGGACGGTGACGCGGGGCGACATCGATATAGATTCGTCCACGCCTCGCAGAGAAGCGGGCGCGCCGATGTGGGCGTTGCCGGCGCCTGCGAAGTTGCCACCGTTTACTGCATCTTCAGCGCGGCCCCGGGCGCGCGCTCGCGGTTCCTTTTTTTTTCTTTTTCTTTGTTTGTCGGACGTTTCCCCAGTGTTGTTTATTCGTGTACCCTTGCCGAAGGCGGTCGATGGTCCGAGAGGTTTATATGGCCCGTCTGGGCCTGCGTCCGCTTCTTCTTGGCCGGTCGTAACGGTCGAGCCTGGACGTTCGCGAAGGAAAGTCCGAATGCTGCGCCGGAGGTCGTTTCATTCGTTTCCATTACGGCTGCCAGCGTGGCGAGAGAGATTTGTTCCCTGCCACGCAAACTGCGCTGTGCACAGATGCAAAGCAGAGGAAGAAGCGATGGCATTCACTGCCACACCGCGTGCGCTCGCTACCTTTCGCTAGCATTAACCTAGATTTCTTAAGCTGAAGAAGAAAGAAAGAAAGAAGTAAAAACACAGAAAAAGAAAAGCTTCCCTTGACCAGCCTCCTCATACACCGCGCACCGCCTGCCACACCACTGGCATGGGCACGCCTCCTCGCGCCAGCGTTCGACGATGACTTAAACGTTAAAAGTTACGATTTGCTGTCGTTTTCAATGCTTCTCCCTTCGTGCAAAACTTTTTTCTACGTGTACGACAATGTACTTAAAACCAACACCCCAGCGCCGATACTGATCGTCTTTTTTCATTAATAATCCCTCAATATACCAATCGATCAGCGTATGTTTTTATTCACCACCATCTGGAGCAACGACGCACGCGATAAGGAAAGGACATCTTCACGCGAGCTCAAATGCCGACTGGAACAGCGCCACAATAAGCAGGCTGCCACCGTGCAATTTGTGCGCAGGAGACTCGCTGTAGCCCGCGTCAATACGTAAACGTCGCCGCGTTGTTGCTGCCGACCTTTCTTCGTATCGAACGCCCCCGTACCCTGGTATGAAAAAAAAGGAAACGACTACTTTGCTGGCAATATAAGAAGGCACGCTCGCGCACGTAGGAAACACGCAAGTTTACGTTGCAGCCAGTAGCAACCAAGAGAGCGCTTCCACGTGCCATTCGCCCGTGGAAAAATTATAAAGAATTTTTGAGACATGTCTGCCAATGCGTAAACATCCTTGGCTCGGCTGCTACTTTGCTTTTGCTTTTATTGCCCAAATTTCAGTCCGCCCAACCCCACTATTCCATTTGGCCCACCCCTAAGCTTCAGTTGGGCCACCCCTAGATTTCAGTTGGTCCAACCCTAAATAAGAAGTTGGGCCGACGTCGAATTTAATTTGACCCACCCACAAATTTCAAGTTGGCCCAACATCAAACTTCAAGTTGCGCCCCCCCCCCCCCCCCACACCTCAAATTTCGCTTCGCCCACCCCTAATATAGGCTGTCCTGTGAAATTTCTATGCAGCCCTATGATGGGTAAAGTGTCTCGCTTTTCGCGTTACGGACCCGATTTGGCTAACAACATTGACGAGGTACTCGCCAAAGAATGCTTACGCATTAAACATTCTTTTTTGTTTAAATTGTTCCTAATTGCTTATAAAGCTACCAATCAACTACGTCAACATTTTTATATAATTATTAACTCTCTTCTCAAATTACGAATTTTCGTGCCGCTACAAGGCATTAAACTTTTCGCTTGGCAGGCAGATTTTTGCTGGGTTACTCGGAAAATAATGCTTGCGCAATAATACTATTCCCGAAATCTTATATTTAGAGAAACTAACGGAGAAAAATTCCCTTGGTTGCTCACCACGGATACCTTCAGTTAACCGAAAACGCTATCATTCTTTATTGTTTTTAGGAAATGTGCTTTACGGTACTTTGTATTCTGTCATTATTTCACATTCTCGTTGTTTATTGAATTGTGTTAAAATAGTGTATGCATATGTAGGAAAGAGGCGGGGGGTGGTTACATCTCTGAGCTGCACAGTGGATGATGATGATAATAATAGTAATAATAATACTAATAATAACTTTATTCGCATTATGGGCATACATGATGCTGGAGGCCTGCAGAAGAAGCCGCCATTTATAATGGCAGTTTAACTACGCCCGAACACCCCCCCCCCCCCCCCACTAGCAATTCACGCAGCGGTCAGCAAATGAAAGAAGCCGTATTGGAAGGCTCTAGATTCATTTTGACCAGTTGGGTATACTTGACGCGCACCCAAAGACTGAGGCGCGTTTTCACATTGATTCTTTAATTTTCTGGATGCGTCTAATCTGCACACAAGCACTTCCCGCGTTGTGCTCTTTCCCTGCTGCTGTTGCTGATGTCACTTTTAATGGGTTTCTGGGTTTTCAGATATCGCTCATTTACATGTGCTTTTAGAGCTCAGCTATTAGGCGCTCGTTCCTGCGCTTCGCGTCGGCGTCGTCCCTCGGCGTAACCGAGCGAACGAGCACAGCGAAGGAAGAAAGAGCGAACGTGGAGCGCAACGGGGAATGAAAGAGGGCGATAGGTAAGAGAGAGCGCGAGGAGGACGGTGCAGCGGAACCACGAGGCGGAAATCGGAGGGGGAAGGTACGGCGAAAACGTGAGAAGAAAAGCGTAGCACCGCGCAAGGTGAGCTCTGCGGCTACGACCGCTACGAGATGGCGCCAGAGTATAGCGCGCCGTCGTCTGTTCGCCGATGGCATGCGGCGAGCGTGTCCATCCATACCACATATGGAAGCAAAGCGCTGCCTGAGCGGAGGTTTGTCTGCGGCGGCTGCTGAGAATCGCGCCCGCGCGTCACCCACGCGCTGCCTCTGGCGATCTTCCGATTAGCAAGGCAGTCGCGCCACACTTCGCTCCGTTCGCAACGCGCCGCACGAGACAGATTGTCCGCGCCAGGCAATACACCGCGTAATGAAAACACGTACAGAGCGGCGCTCAAATTTCGCATTAGGGAGTGTCATAATCGCGGGTGAATTTTTATGCCACTTTCTTGCATCATTAGTGTAGCTCGTTATTAAACCCTGCCACTCCCTCACCCCCCCCCCCCTGACTTCCCGCCCTTTTTCCATATTCCCTGTGACTTAATGCCCCGTAAAGGGGTCCTGCAACATAATTTTAAGTAAATAAATAAATAAATGGCTTATATAGAAGAGGAAGCGGCACGATGCTGGTGCCCACTTGAATTATTTCGCAGCTCTCTCGCAGCGCGAGCGGTCTCTTGCTCCGCCGTGTAGTGACAGCAGCCGCGCTCTCTCGCGCAGGTTCTCCGGCGGGGTCTCTGGCTTCCGCCGCCAGACAGTGTACACAGCGCGGATCGATGGAGACCGGCGAGACACTCGCACTTTTGTTTCGGCGATGGCGCTTTTATGACCATTCCGCCGCGCAGACGCTCTGCGGCGTTCGAATAGCCAGCCCGCCGCGTTTCACGTTCCGCACGGCCTTTGTTCCTCTACGTCGGCTCGCGGAATAATTGCGGGGGTAAAGCAGTTTCGTATATGCGTGCAGTTTGATCTGCTGGGAGATGTTGTGGTCACTGACTCCAGATTCAAGAGCAGACCAAGTTGGAGTCGATTCACCTTTCGACCTTTTGTAGATGTTTCCTGTCCGCAGTGGCTCGACCTGGGAGACCACAGACGTTATCGAGCTCGCTGTAGTTCCTATCCCTCCTCCGATCATGTATAACTGACAAACAAGAGAGAAAGAGAGAAAGAAAGAGCGAGATAATTTATTTGAAGGAAAGAAGATGGGCGGAGCTAGCATGCTCTGTGGCCAGCTACTCTACGCAGGGGGGACGGGGGACGGAGGGAAAGTGGGAGGTTGTAAAGCGTAACAAAGAGGTTGTATGAGGGATAATGAGGGAACAGTTACGGAACGCTTGTGCAGATTCTGAGGCGTGCGTTCGCGGTTCACTTCTACTGCATTCCAATCGGGAAATCCACAGCAATAGGGAAGCTCTGCCACAGAGCGCCGTCCTCCGGCGGGCAAGCCTCTGTCTGCAAGCCCGTGACATTCGCATAGTGCCAATGTGGCCGGTTTTCGCAGGCGAAGCTAGCGCCACCTGGATTCTAACGGTAGTTGCACTGATACCAGAAAAATGTTTGCTTACTAATGCTAAATGATGTTCTGAGCATTATTCACTTATAATCTAAATTTAACAATGATAGGGGATGTCAGAATAACTTCTAGTTGCGCATTGACGCTTGTGAGGAGTTCCGCACAGCAGACGGTCGACGCCAGCGTTGTTGCTAGAGCGCTGTCCGCTTGCTTTGGCCATGCATATTCTAACTTGTCTCGTTCGCATCATATATATATATATATATATATATATATATATATATATATATATATATATATATATATATATATATATATATATATATATATATATATATATATATTTCTCATTTGGCACTCAGAAGTAGCTTCTGCCTTTAAAGGTTGGCACTACCACGCAGGCCCAGCGAAATCACAACGCTAATCACACCAACTTGCTACAAATGAACAGCTTTATTACAACAGCACCGACGTTTAAATGAAATAAAGGGCACGCGAATAGCGTGTTACAAGATACACCGGTGCGCAACATGCATAAGGGTTTATATGCAAAAAGAGGCTACGTACGGTCCCACCATATATTTCTGGTGAACACTAGCTGTCCGCCGCTGAATGAAAAAGTACATCCGACCACATAGAACCGTCGCAGGCTGGTATGGTGCTGAAGTTCCTCCACTTCTGTAGCTGAAAATGTCACACCACTTTCTTTGCAATATTCAACAAACTGCAGCTGTACTTGAGCATAAACACGTAACTTCCACAAAGGCCACTTCTGTCGCGGCTGTTTCTCTTCTGGCCCACACTGCCTTCTCTTTCTCTTGCCGTTACTCATTCGAAAAGTTGGCACGATATTACATTTTCGGGCGTTTAAGCGAATTCGCTTCAAACAGGTAAAAAGTTAAAATAGAAAGAAATGTTTTTGTGTATTTATTGTTTTGAAGCGTTACAAGAAAGTTACAAAGAAATATAAAGGGTGTAGCTGACGCTTCGATTACCACTGCTAGGGTGGCTAGGCCACGCTGTCATCGTTTCGCGAAACACGCCCCATGACACAGGCTCTTTCCGTCTGCTACACAGACGATACAGTCAACGGCTGACAGAGGAACTACGTCACACAGACTTTCGGTCGAATCCGGTGACTTCGACGGAGTGGTCTGGACTGCTCCACGGGACGATCTCGGATCGAGATGCGCTCCCGATCTGCCGTTGGAACAGAATCACTCCAAAAGAGCAAATACTTTTGACCGACGATCGCTCCAGGTCTGCCACCAGAATTTAGTATTGATCGACGATCATGGCCTGCTCTCGAACATGCTGACTGCTACGCCTAATGGCGGGAGCATTGTCTGTCGAGATCTACATAAGCCGTACTTGACCTTGTAAAAAGGCGTTTGAAAAGTTTATTTTAGTCATTTATTGTGTGTTGTTTAACGGGTTGTTTCATGTCGTTTTTGTTTTACCTTT